>NC_034186.2:1883199-2155699 GCF_002021735.2 Oncorhynchus kisutch
GTCTGCCCGGACCTCGAGCCTGTCTGCCTTGACCTCGAGCCTGTCTGCCCTGACCTCGAGCCTGTCTGCCCTGATCTCGAGCCTGTCTGCCCTGACTTCGAGCCTGTCTGCCCTGACTTCGAGCCTGTCTGCCCTGACCTCGAGCCTGTCTGCCACTCTGTACCTCCTGGACCATTCTCTTGCCATTCTCTCAAACACAGTACTGTACCTATATATATATATATATATTCACACTGTAGGGCTGCTGATTTAGGGCTTTATTCAATCTGATCCCCTTTAGTCGACGTCCGCACAGCAGTTGTTCTGACGGTGTCGGAGGTGGAACTGCCTTACAGCTGTCAAATCCACAAGCAGCTCCCGGCATTACACCTAAAGCGGACATTGCCATTGGCTGCATGGAGTCGTATTAACAGAAATCTCATGCAGCCTTGTTTACACTGTTCCAACACTGTCATGTGAGATGTAATCCACACCTCGATTAGGATGCAAGAAATCCTTATTATTTAGTTGAATATTTTTTCAATTTGAGCCCAATTATTTCTATACAGCCTATTGGTTCTGGTTCTGGTTCTGAACTTCGAACGGCGTCCGCAAGCTTCCCATCCGAAACACTTCAGAAGCGTATATACAGTTCCTTCTGAAAGGAGTCAGACCCCTTGACTTTTCACACAGTTTGTTACGTTACAGCCTTATTCTAAAACTGATTAAATTGTTAGTTTTTTTTCTCATCAATCTACACACAATAACTCATAATGACAAAGCAAAAAAAGTTTTTTAAGAAATGATTGCTAATTTATTAAAAATAACAGACTGAAATATCACATTTACATAAGTATTCAGACCCTTTACTTAGTACTTTGTTGAAGCACCTTTGGCAGCGATTACAGACTCGAGTCTTCTTGGATATGACACTACAAGCTTGGCAAACCTGTATTTGTGGAGTTTCTCCCATCCTTCTCTGCAGATCCTCTCAACCTCTGTCAGGTTGAACATTTTGTGTCGTTTTAGTTCATTTTCGTCTTTGGAAAGGTTTTTTCTGGTCTGTTAGGGCACAACAATCTATCTCGAAGCCAAAGATCGGAAGTCGCCGTCAACGCCCCTTCTGTGATTGGTCAACAGTAGGGATTCTTCAATTAAGTGTTTGACTCCTTCTCATGCACATTTTTCTATTGAGAAATACTGCACCAAACATCTTAGCTAGATGTAAAATTGCGTATCTAAGATCTCCTCATCAAAAACGTAAAAATGTATGACATATTTATTGAGTTACCTTAGGGGCTCCCGAGTGGTGCAGCGGTCTAAGGCACAGCATCTCAGTGCTAAAGGCGTCACGACAGAACCAGTGTCGTCCGGTGTAGGCCGTCATTGTAAATAAGAATTTGTTCTTAACTGTATTGCCTAGTTAAATAAAGATTTAAAAAATAATTTAAAAAATATTAATTCTGACAACTTTGAGGAAATGGCTACTGGCTACGGCGTCCCAAAATGAGGAAATGGCTACTGGCTACGGCGTCCCAAAATGAGGAAATGGCTACTGGCTACGGCGTCCCAAAATGAGGAAATGGCTACTGGCTACGGCGTCCCAAAATGAGGAAATGGCTACTGGCTACGGCGTCCCAAAATGAGGAAATGGCTACTGGCTACGGCGTCCCAAAATGAGGAAATGGCTACTGGCTACGGCGTCCCAAAATGAGGAAATGGCTACTGGCTACGGCGTCCCAAAATGAGGAAATGGCTACTGGCTACGGCGTCCCAAAATGAGGAAATGGCTACTGGCTACGGCGTCCCAAAATGAGGAATGGCTACTGGCTACGGCGTCCCAAAATGAGGAAATGGCTACTGGCTACGGCGTCCCAAAATGAGGAAATGGCTACTGGCTACGGCGTCCCAAAATGAGGAAATGGCTACTGGCTACGGCGTCCCAAAATGAGGAAATGGCTACTGGCTACGGCGTCCCAAAATGAGGAAATGGCTACTGGCTACGGCGTCCCAAAATGAGGAAATGGCTACTGGCTACGGCGTCCCAAAATGAGGAAATGGCTACTGGCTACGGCGTCCCAAAATGAGGAAATGGCTACTGGCTACGGCGTCCCAAAATGAGGAAATGGCTACTGGCTACGGCGTCCCAAAATGAACAAACAGAACTATTGATGCTTTTTTCTGGTTTTTCAAGTGAAGGTATTTTTGATATATATATAACCAGTATTTGTATTTATATCACTCCTACTGAATAGATAATATAATGGGGACCTGGCCTAGATTATCACTCCTACTGAATAGATAATATAATGGGGACCTGTCCTAGATTATCACTCCTACTGAATAGATAATATAATGGGGACCTGTCCTAGATTATCACTCCTACTGAATAGATAATATAATGGGGACCTGGCCTAGATTATCACTCCTACTGAATAGATAATATAATGGGGACCTGGTCTAGATTATCACTCCTACTGAATAGATAATATAATGGGGACCTGGTCTAGATTATCACTCCTACTGAATAGATAATATAATGGGGACCTGGTCTAGATTATCACTCCTACTGAATAGATAATATAATGGGGACCTGGTCTAGATTATCACTCCTACTGAATAGATAATATAATGGGGACCTGGTCTAGATTATCACCTCTAATGAATAGATAATATAATGGGGACCTGGCCTAGATTATCACTCCTACTGAATAGATAATATAATGGGGACCTGGCCTAGATTATCACTCCTACTGAATAGATAATATAATGGGGACCTGGTCTAGATTATCACTCCTACTGAATAGATAATATAATGGGGACCTGGTCTAGATTATCACTCCTACTGAATAGGTAATATAATGGGGACCTGGCCTAGATGATCACTCATACTGAGACAGCTGAGGGTCTCCTCAGGCGACCCACAGGCTTTGATGCTGATACCACTACGCTACAATTCAGATCAAACTGTATTGAAACAAATTACGTGTGATCATTCACGGAATAACATTTATTCACAAGTCCTCAGGGGACAGAGTGAGGTTGAGTTTGTCTAGTGTCAGTGGATAGAACCCTGTGATTCTATGAGACGACAGTGCCTCCCAGTGGCCATGTGCAGAACTGCAATGTTTCTTTCTCACTGCCTATTAACACCATGATCATACAAAGGACAGAAAGAGGGGGGGGTACCTTGTCAGTTGTACATTTACCCCATCCCCTCTGAATCAGAGGAATTATGTTGTTACATTTGATCCATATATTTTCATACTGTGTTTCAATGATTACCTCCTATTTTGATATGTTCTGTCCTTTCTCATTTTTGTCCTGCAGGGGTCAGTACTGGACCAGTACGTTTTACTGTAAACATAAACATTATCGGTTTGTCTGTAAAAAAAAAAAAAAATTGACATGCACCTGTATATGGACAATACTGCTATGTATTCTGTTGCCCCTATGGTTGACCCGGATCCTATGGTTGACCCGGATCCTATGGTTGACCCGGAACCTATGGTTGACCCAGATCCTATGGTTGACCCGGATCCTATGGTTGACCCGGATCCTATGGTTGACCCGGATCCTATGGTTGACCAGGATCCTACGGTTAACCAGGATCCTATGGTTGACCAGGATCCTATGGTTAACCCAGATCCTACGGTTGACCCAGATCCTACGGTTGACCCAGATCCTACGGTTGACCAGGATCCTACGTTTGACCCAGATCCTACGGTTGACCAGGATCTATCTGAACTACAGTCTGCTTTCATTGTTTTACAGACAACCTTTATTTTCCTTGGTATTGAACACAGGTATAACAACGTCTATGTTGTTTTCTAGAGCGTGCACAAAAAAATGGCTAGTGATTTAAGCGTACGTACCTTGAATGGTGCCCACATTGATCGTCTCCCTGCTTACAAATATCTTGGCATTTGGAGAGACAATAAACTGTCTTTTTTTTAAAAGTATATTGATGAGTTAACTAAGAATTTGTGCATAAAAATGGGCTTCCATAGAAACAGGTCATGCCTCTCACTAAATAGTAGAATGCAGATCACTCAGTCAACGTTCCTTCCTGTCCTAGATTAGGGTGGCATTGTCTACATGAATGCAGTTGCCACTTCATTAAAGCTAGTAGATACAATTTACCATAGTGCAATTAGTTTTATCACTGGTGACAGGTGTTGCACTCATTACTGCTCTATCAGAAAGTCGGACGGCCCTCTTTGACCTCACGTCCTCGAAACACTGCCCTTTTGTAAAAAAAAAACCTCCCACATTACCTGACTTGTTCACTTACCTACAGTAGTAGGAGTCACCAGATCACAGGCTCATACTGTCTGCTGCTCCAGAACCAGCTTTTACTTGCACCCCATGTATGGAACAATCTGCAGAGTTCCCTAAAAATGTATGTATTAGTGCCTTCGGAGCAGTTCAGAGTGCTGATTGAGCACCACTTCGCTGAGGAATCGTATTTCTTGAGTTTTATTGATTTATTTGTGTATTTCTCTTTGTATTTTTTGTTTGTATGTGTAATTCGTTGTGTTTTGGGATTTTAAATATATATATATATAAAATTATCCACTTGTAAAATAACGGTACAAATAAAAGGTAATTTTTGGGGAAAAGTTGGCCTTTCTAAAAACAGCTCCTACGAAGGTTCTATTGATGAACAAAAAGATGCTTCTGGAAACCAAGGTGCAGCGTGGTACGTGTCCATATTTATTAAATTAACATGGAAATAACAAAATAACAACGAGAAAAGACCGAAAACAGTTCTGGCTGGTGCAGACACACAACAGGAAACAGTTCTGGCTGGTGCAGACACACAACAGGAAACAGTTCTGGCTGGTGCAGACACACAACAGGAAACAGTTCTGACTGGTGTAGACACACAACAGGAAACAGTTCTGACTGGTGCAGACACACAACAGAAAACAGTTCTGGCTGGTGCAGACACACAACAGAAAACAGTTCTGGCTGGTGCAGACACACAACAGGAAACAGTTCTGGCTGGTGCAGACACACAACAGAAAACAGTTCTGGCTGGTGCAGACACACAACAGGAAACAGTTCTGGCTGGTGCAGACACACAACAGGAAACAGTTCTGACTGGTGTAGACACACAACAGGAAACAGTTCTGACTGGTGCAGACACACAACAGGAAACAGTTCTGGCTGGTGCAGACACACAACAGGAAACAGTTCTGACTGGTGTAGACACACAACAGGAAACAGTTCTGACTGGTGCAGACACACAACAGAAAACAGTTCTGGCTGGTGCAGCCACACAACAGGACACAGTTCTGGCTGGTGCAGACACATAACAGAAAACAGAAAACAATCACCCACCAAACACAATAGAAAACAGGCTCCCTAAATATGCTTCTCAATCGGGGACAACGATTGACAGCTGCCTCTGATTGAGAACCATACCAGGCCAAACACAGAAATAGCAAATCATAGAAAAACGAACATAGACAAGCCACCCAACTCACGCCCTGACCATACTAAAACAAAGACATAACCAAAGAACTAAGGTCAGAACGTGACAAACCGGTCCCTGGATGGCTAGATGGCTGGATGGCTAGATGGCTGGATGGCTGGATGGCTAGATGGCTGGATGGCTAGATGGCTAGATGGCTGGATGGCTAGATGGCTGGATGGCTAGATGGCTAGATGGCTGGATGGCTAGATGGCTAGATGGCTGGATGGCTAGATGGCTAGATGGCTGGATGGTTGGATGGCTAGATGGCTCGATGGCTGGATGGCTAGATGGCTAGATGGCTGGATGGCTAGATGGCTGGATGGCTAGATGGCTGGATGGCTAGATGGCTAGATGGCTGGATGGTTGGATGGCTAGATGGCTCGATGGCTATATGGCTGGATGGCTAGATGGCTAGATGGCTGGATGGCTAGATGGCTAGATGGCTGGATGGCTAGATGGCTAGATGGCTGGATGGTTGGATGGCTAGATGGCTCTATGGCTGGATGGCTAGATGGCTGGATGGCTAGATGGCTGGATGGCTGGATGGCTAGATGGCTGGATGGCTGGATAGCTAGATGGCTGGATGGCTCGATGGCTGGATGGCTGGATGGCTGGATGGCTAGATGGCTGGATGGCTAGATGGCTGGATGGCTAGATGGCTAGATGGCTGGATGGCTAGATGGCTAGATGGCTGGATAGCTAGATGGCAACAATGAAATGAAACTGCTATGTGGTGGATCGTAAGTGGCTTGTTTGATCTTGTTCTTGATACCATAATGTAGGGTGTCCAATCAAAAACACATCTTTTTCCCAATGGGTAATATAATATAATACTTGTGTAGATAATCGTCTGTCCAAACCTCTTGTCTCTTATCATAATCCATTCTAAACATGTTTACACTTGTAGGTTGGTCAAAATGAAATCCGTGGAGGCCAGAGATTTTATTTATTTTATCTGGGAAAAGAGCACGGCGTCAGCTAGGCCCGGATGCTGTATTATGGCTACCTGACAGAATTATCATTATCATTATTATAATAATATTTATTTAATTATTATCATAATTATCATTCACCATTTTTCTTCTCAAATCCAGGGAACAGAAAACAATTCCAGCCGAGATTGTAATTAAATATTTGTTCTTAAGTGACTTGAAATGTATGTTTTCAATAAACATTGGAGATGAACTATAGTTTACATGTTTAACTAGACTACATCTTAACTGTGCCCAAATACTCTAGAATCCCCGTGTAGTGTCGGAGCAGTGTGAAAGGTCTGAGCAGAACATTAAACCTCTCTAGAGCCTAAAGGTCTTAGCAGAACATTAAACCTCTCTAGAGTCTAAAGGTCTGAGCAGAACATTAAACCTCTCTGGAGTCTAAAGGTCTGAGCAGAACATTAAACCTCTCTGGAGTCTAAAGGTCTGAGCAGAACATTAAACCTCTCTGGAGTCTAAAGGTCTGAGCAGAACATTAAACCTCTCTGGAGCCTAAAGGTCTGAGCAGAACATTAAACCTCTCTAGAGTTTTAAACCTCACAGAATTTGCACACTTGTGGAATAGTTTTCGTAGCCTAGGATCCCGAAAATGTGGCCTTTTATCAATTAATTTCATGCAATTCTAAGTCTGGAGACTTTGGGCAGAATATTTTCTAATACCGAACAAATGATGGAATTGACAGGCTACTTTGACACTTACAAACTGAGGATCTGAGATCAATAAAAACCACCTTGTCTTGATCCATCAACAGCCCAGGCCTTGATGTGTGTGGAGACGCATATTGTAGACTACAATATGAGGAGGAAATTATAGTCTGAAAAATGCTTTCCAGTTTCACTGACTCACCCAATTATGCGCAGCTCACTCGCCGGTGACGGCCGATAATATTCCTGTCAAAAGACTATCTCAAAATAATTTATCAAATATGTTGGTAGCCTACAGCATAAGAATTCGACATGCCTTGTTATTGGGCTATACACAATCCACAGCTAAGGAAGAAGCTACTGAGCCTCTGGCTAAATTATAGGCCTTAGCTTCAACCATTGCCCTCATTGTTAAATATGCTGTCCTTAAAAGGCCATTCAAACTGATAAATATAGCTGTCCTCTCTTACTGAAAGGTCAATGGTAGCATGTTTCAACATGCATTTTAAATAGGAGAGGAGGAGGTGGGGGGTGGGGGGTGGGGGGTGGGGGGTCTTTATTTATGTTGTTCTATAGCAGTAATCCTCATAACCTGATGGATTCCCCCTCCAAAATAACTCAACACTCCCCGCCCAACATCTTGTGTTTTCCTCTATTTGACCATAGCCTCGGAAGTCCAAAGTTCTCACACAGCCTGGAAGCCGAGGCTAATTTGACCACAGCCCTTTTGAGGTTCTCTGTTTGACCAGACCTCAAGAAATTGATAGCAGAGCTGAGATCAATTGATTGCCAAGTTACTGTCACAGACGATGGTTCCTGTCCAAGTTACTGTCACAGACCATGGTTCCTGTCCAAGTTACTGTCACAGACCATGGTTCCTGTCCAAGTTACTGTCACAGACCATGGTTCCTGTCCAAGTTACTGTCACAGACCATGGTTGCTGTCCAAGTTACTGTCACAGACTATGGTTCCTGTCCAAGTTACTGTCACAGACCATGGTTCCTGTCCAAGTTACTGTCACAGACCATGGTTCCTGTCCAAGTTACTGTCACAGATTCCAGATTAGTCTGCACGCTTTGAAATGTTGAATGGCATTTCTAGTTTACACAGTGTAAGAGCAGTAGCATGCAGAACAATAAGGAGAATAATGTGTTGCAAGTCCCACCTAACTATGAAGTTGTCTACTGTCCATTGACCACTTTACCTCATCTATTGATTGCATTGTTTGAACAGAGTCTTGGCAGTTAATTAAAAACATGTCCAGAGATACAACCTCTCTTATCATCACCCAGTGCCTGGGCTTACTTCCACTGTACCCGCATCCCACCATACCCCTGTCTGCGCATTATGCCCTGAATATATTCTACCACGCCCAGAAATCTGCTCCTTTTATTCTCTGTCCCCAACGCTCTAGGCGACCAGTTTTGATAGCCTTTAGCCGCACCCTCATACTACTCCTCCTCTGTTGATGTGATGTGGAGGTAAACCCAGGCCCTGCACGTCCCCAGGCACCCTCATTCGTTGACTTCTGTGATCGAAAAAGCCTTGGTTTCATGCATGTCAACATCAGAAGCCTCCTCCCTACGTTTGTTTTACTCACTGCTTTAGCATACTCTGCTAACCCTGATGTCCTTGCCGTGTCTGAATCCTGGCTTAGGAAGGCCACCAAAAATTCTGAGATTTCCATACCCAACTATAACATTTTCCGTCACGATAGAACTGCCAAAGGGGGAGGAGTTGCAGTCTACTGCAGAGATAGCCTGCAAAGTAGTGTCATACTTTCCAGGTCCATACCCAAACAGTTCGAACTACTAATTTAAAAAATTACTCTCTCCAGAAATAAGTCTCTCACTGTTGCCGCCTGCTACCGAACCCCCTCAGCTCCCAGCTGTGCCCTGGACACCATTTGTGAATTGATCGCCCCCCATCTAGCTTCAGAGTTTGTTCTGTTAGGTGACCTAAACTGGGATATGCTTAACACCCCTGCAGTCCTACAATCTAAGCAAGATGCCCTCAATCTCACACAAATCATCAAGGAACCCACCAGGTACAACCCTAAATCTGTAAAGAAGGGCACCCTCATAGACGTCATCCTGACCAACTGGCCCTCCAAATACACCTCTGCTGTCTTCAACCAGGATCTCAGCGATCACTGCCTCATTGCCTGCATCCGTAATGGGTCCACGGTCAAACAACCACCCCTCATCACTGTCAAACGCTCCCTAAAACACTTCTGCGAGCAGGCCTTTCTAAACGACCTGGCCCGGGTATCCTGGAAGGATATTGACCTCATCCCGTCAGTTGAGGATGCCTGGTCATTCTTTAAAAGTAACTTCCTCACCATTTTAGATAAGCATGCTCCGTTAAAAAAATGCAGAACTAAGAACAGATATAGCCCTTGGTTCACTCCAGACCTGACTGCCCTCGACCAGCACAAAAACATCCTGTGGCGGACTGCAATAGCATCGAATAGTCCCCGCGATATGCAACTGTTCAGGGAAGTCAGGAACCAATACACGCAGTCAGTCAGGAAAGCCAAGGCCAGGTTCTTCAGGCAGAAATTTGAATAGAAAACTAACTCCAAAAAGTTCTGGGACACTGTAAAGTCCATGGAGAACAAGAGCACCTCCTCCCAGCTGCCCACTGCACTGAGGCTAGGTAACACGGTCACCACCGATAAATCCATGATTATCGAAAACTTCAACAAGCATTTCTCAACAGCTGGCCATGCCTTCCTCCTGGCTATTCCAACCTAGGTCAACAGCTCCCCCCCCCCCCCCCCCCGCAGCTACTCGCCCAAAAACCTGGACCCGTACAAATCAGCTGGGCTTGACACCCTGGACCCAAACTGTTACAGACCTATATCCATCCTGCCCTGCCTATCTAAGGTCTTCGAAAGCCAAGTCAACAAACAGGTCACTGACCATCTCGAATCCCACCGTACCTTCTCCGCGGTGCAATCTGGTTTCCGAGCCGGTCACGGGTGCACCTCAGCCACGCTCAAGGTACTAAACGATATCATAACCGCCATCGATAAAAGACAGTACTGTGCAGCCGTCTTCATCGACCTGGCCAAGGCTTTCGACTCTGCCAATCACCATATTCTTATCGGCAGACTCAGTAGCCTCGGTTTGTCTTATGACTTCCTTGCCTGGTTCACCAACTACTTTGCAGACAGAGTTCAGTGTGTCAAATCGGAGGGCATGTTGTCCGGTCCTCTGGCAGTCTCTATGGGGGTGCCACAGGGTTCAATTCTCGGGCCGACTCTTTTCTCTGTATATATCAATGATGTTGCTATTGCTGCGGGCGATTCCCTGATCCACCTCTACGCAGACGACACAATTCTGTATACTTCCGGCCCTTCCTTGGACACTGTGCTATCTAACCTCCAAACGAGCTTCAACGCCATAAAACACTCCTTCCGTGGCCTCCAACTGCTCTTAAACGCTAGTAAAACCAAATGCATGCTTTTCAACCGTTCGCTGCCTGCACCCGCACGCCCGACTAGCATCACCACCCTGGATGGTTCCGACCTAGAATATGTGGACATCTATAAGTACCTAGGTGTCTGGCTAGACTGTAAACTCTCCTTCCAGACTGATATCAAACATCTCCAATCTAAAATCAAATCTAGAGTCGGCTTTCTATTCCGCAACAAAGCCTCCTTCACTCACGCCGCCAAACTTACCCTAGTAAAACTGACTATCCTACCGGTCCTCGACTTCGGCGATGTCATCTACAAAATAGCTTCCAACACTCTACTCAGCAAACTGGATGCAGTTTATCACAGTGCCATCCGTTTTGTTACTAAAGCACCTTATACCACCCACCACTGCGACCTGTATGCTCTAGTCGGCTGGCCCTCGCTACATATTTGTCGCCAGACCCACTGGCTCCAGGTCATCTACAAGTCCATGCTAGGTAACGCTCCGCCTTATTTCAGTTCACTGGTCACGATGGCAACACCCACCCATAGCACGCGCTCCAGCAGGTGTATCTCACTGATCATCCCTAAACCAACACCTCATTTGGCCGCCTTTCGTTCCAGTTCTCTGCTGCCTGTGACTGGAACAAATTGCAAAAATCGCTGAAGTTGGAGACTTTTATCTCCCTCACCAACTTCAAACATCTGCTATCTGAGCAGCTAACCGATCGCTGCAGCTGTACATAGTCTATCGGTAAATAGCCCACCCAATTTACCTACCTCATCCCCATACTGTCTATATTTATTTACTTTTCTGCTCTTTTGCACACCAGTATCTCTACCTGTACATGACCATCTGATCATTTATCACTCCAGTGTTAATCTGCAAAATGTTAATTATTCGCCTACCTCCTTATGCCTTTTTCACACAATGTATATAGACTCTCTTTTTTTTTGACTGTGTAATTGACTTGTTTATTGTTTACTCCATGTATAACTCTGTGTTGTTGTCTGTTCACACTGCTTTGCTTTATCTTGGCCAGTTGTAAATGAGAACTTGTTCTCAACTAGCCTACCTGGTTAAATAAAGGTGAAATAAAATAAATAAAATAAATATCATTCTTCTAAAATTGTCTGGCTAGCTAACAAACACAAAGGTAAAATTCATTGTTATCACAAATATTTTATCACAGCACTGGCAAATTAATGGTTGACCAACTCCCTGACCAAAATGGTTTACAACAGTCATAACAAGGTTCATGACCCTTCTAGTATTCTAATTCCAAATGTTCTGTTTGGGGATGACCATGCGCTGCATGCCGGGATACATCTCCGTGTTGACACAAAATGGTCGAGTATATTTTGTGACCTGGGAGTTTAGCAGGCCTAAAAACCAAACTTGTATCGTATTATTTGGCACGCAGAACATCCATTGGAATAGTATATAGTAAGTGCCGAATATAGTGTTCTAGGAAGGACACGTGAGAGCAAGACTGTCGAAGGAAAGCTGATTTGGCCACAGACAGAAAGTCCGCCCCTGAATGACTCGGCTACCGCTCACAGGTCGGTAGTATACAAAATCTATCTAACGCTAGCTAGCTAACACCGGGGATACTATTGGACTGCAATTTACTGTCCGAGGTGATTCCGTAAACAGCGTGAAAAACATCTCCAAAATATTCATACACGTTTGCAGTGATTTGACTGTTTCCTTATTTGTTTAACTCCGTATCCACCCTCCAGTTGTTGACATGTCCAGTTTGACATAATATGGGTTTCACTTCGATTGAACTAGAATCATCTAGCTTCTTCTCAACTCGCTGCTGCTGTGGTGACAGTTCAGGGGCCCGTTTGATGTGAACTAACGTCCGACTAGCTTGTGTTTGTCAACAATGTCGCAACATTGTAATCATTACGCCGATACTGTCGCAACATTGTAATCATTACGCCGATACCGTTGCAAAGCATTTTGGCAACAGAAACCGTTTAGTCTAAATGGGAAACGCGAACGAGAGTTTCCATTGGACAAATTCCCCAGTAGGTCCCTCCCCGTGTCGTTCCGTTAGCTTCCGTTTGGTTCTTAAACGGTAAACCGTTTCTGTAATGAATACACCCCAACCTAAATAAAGTAATGTTGCAACAATTGTAATGAGTTTGTTGACATCCGGGTGCTGTAGAATATTATCTTCCATGTAAGCACGAACCATATTCTGAATGACGAAGCAAGACTTACTATGTCGAAGGAAGCAAATGAATATGAGGTAGTTGAACTGTATACCTGTTTAATGTCTGTCTTTTTCATGACTTATTATTCCTGACTTCTTACGGACGTTTATTTTGGAAAGCCTAATATAAAGATGATCCTCAAAGGTTAGTTCTCTAACTTCCTCCCATCTCGTCCGTTTCAGAGTCCAGTTACCTACATCACAGAGCACACTAAACCAAGCCGAATGTAAGTGGCAGGTACAGGCATGTTACTACTACTAATGCCCCAGATTCCCATGAGACACCTCATTTGGCACACCGTTTTTTTTAAACAATTGTTCTGCAATTCCTATTTGGACTGAACATGTATTGATATGTAAGGATAGATATTATCATTCTGATATGTAAGGATAGATATTATCATTCTGATATGTAAGGGTAGATATTATCATTCTGATATGTAAGGGTAGATATTATCATTCTGATATGTAAGGGTAGATATTATCATTCTGATATGTAAGGGTAGATATTATCATTCTGATATGTAAGGGTAGATATTATCATTCTGATTTGTAAGGGTAGATATTATCATTCTGATATGTAAGGGTAGATATTATCATTCTGATATGTAAGGGTAGATATTATCATTCTGATATGTAAGGGTAGATAATATCATTCTGATATGACACTGTGGTGTAAGGATAGATATTATCATTCTGATATGTAAGGATAGATATTATCATTCTGATATGACACTGTGGTGTAAGGATAGATAATATCATGCTGATATGTAAGGATAGATATTATCATTCTGATATGACACTGTGGTGTAAGGATAGATATTATCATTCTGATATGTAAGGATAGATATTATCATTCTGATATGTAAGGATAGATGTTATCATTCTGATATGACACTGTGGTGTAAGGATAGATATTATCATTCTGATAAGACACTGTGGTGTAAGGATAGATATTATCATTCTGATATGTAAGGATAGATATTATCATTCTGATATGTAAGGATAGATATTATCATTCTGATATGTAAGGATAGATATTATCATTCTGATATGTAAGGATAGATATTATCATTCTGATATGTACGGATAGATATTATCATTCTGATATGTACGGATAGATATTATCATTCTGATATGTAAGGATAGATATTATCATTCTGATATGACACTGTGGTGTAAGGATAGATATTATCATTCTGATATGTCATTGTGATGTAAGGATAGATATTATCATTCTGATATGTAAGGATAGATATTATCATTCTGATATGTGAGGATAGATATTATCATTCTGATATGTAAGGATAGATATTATTATTCTGATATGTAAGGATAGATATTATCATTCTGATATGTAAGGATAGATATTATCATTCTGATATGTAAGGATAGATAATATCATTCTGATATGACACTGTGGTGTAAGGATAGATATTATCATTCTGATATGTAAGGATAGATATTATCATTCTGATATGACACTGTGGTGTAAGGATAGATATTATCATTCTGATAAGACACTGTGGTGTAAGGATAGATATTATCATTCTGATATGTAAGGATAGATATTATCATTCTGATATGTAAGGATAGATAATATCATTCTGATATGTAAGGATAGATAATATCATTCTGATATGTAAGGATAGATATTATCATTCTGATATGTACGGATAGATATTATCATTCTGATATGTACGGATAGATATTATCATTCTGATATGTACGGATAGATATTATCATTCTGATATGTAAGGATAGATATTATCATTCTGATATGTAAGGATAGATATTATCATTCTGATATGTAAGGATAGATAATATCATTCTGATAAGACACTGTGGTGTAAGGATAGATATTATCATTCTGATATGTAAGGATAGATATTATCATTCTGATATGTAAGGATAGATAATATCATTCTGATATGTAAGGATAGATATTATCATTCTGATATGTACGGATAGATATTATCATTCTGATATGTACGGATAGATATTATCATTCTGATATGTACGGATAGATATTATCATTCTGATATGTACGGATAGATATTATCATTCTGATATGTAAGGATAGATATTATCATTCTGATATGTAAGGATAGATATTATCATTCTGATATGTAAGGATAGATATTATCATTCTGATATGTAAGGATAGATATTATCATTCTGATATGTAAGGATAGATAATATCATTCTGATATGACACTGTGATGTAAGGATAGATATTATCATTCTGATATGTAAGGATAGATAATATCATTCTGATATGACACTGTGGTGTAAGGATAGATATTATCATTCTGGTATGTAGGGATAGATATTATCATTCTGATATGACACTGGTGTAAGGATAGATATTATCATTCTGATATGACATTGTGATGTAAGGATAGATATTATCATTCTGATATGTAAGGATAGATATTATCATTCTGATATGACACTGTGGTGTAAGGATAGATATTATCATTCTGATATGTAAGGGTAGATATTATCATTCTGATATGTAAGGATAGATATTATCATTCTGATATGTAAGGATAGATAATATCATTCTGATATGACATTGTGATGTAAGGATAGATATTATTATTCTGATATGTACGGATAGATATTATCATTCTGATATGTGAGGATAGATATTATCATTCTGATATGTAAGGATAGATATTATCATTCTGATATGTAAGGATAGATATTATCATTCTGATATGTAAGGATAGATAATATCATTCTGATATGACACTGTGGTGTAAGGATAGATATTATCATTCTGGTATGTAGGGATAGATATTATCATTCTGATATGACACTGGTGTAAGGATAGATATTATCATTCTGATATGACATTGTGATGTAAGGATAGATATTATCATTCTGATATGTAAGGATAGATATTATCATTCTGATATGACACTGTGGTGTAAGGATAGATATTATCATTCTGATATGTAAGGGTAGATATTATCATTCTGATATGTAAGGATAGATATTATCATTCTGATATGTAAGGATAGATAATATCATTCTGATATGACATTGTGATGTAAGGATGGATATTATCATTCTGATATGTACGGATAGATATTATCATTCTGATATGACACTGTGGTGTAAGGATAGATATTATCATTCTGATATGACACTGTGGTGTAAGGATAGATATTATCATTCTGATATGACACTGTGATGTAAGGATAGATATTATCATTCTGATATGTACGGATAGATATTATCATTCTGATATGACACTGTGGTGTAAGGATAGATATTATCATTCTGATATGACACTGTGGTGTAAGGATAGATATTATCATTCTGATAAGACACTGGTGTAAGGATAGATATTATCATTCTGATATGTAAGGATAGATATTATCATTCTGATATGTAAGGATAGATATCATTCTGATATGACACTGTGGTGTAAGGATAGATATTATCATTCTGATATGTAGGGATAGATATTATCATTCTGATATGACACTGGTGTAAGGATAGATATTATCATTCTGATATGACACTGGTGTAAGGATAGATATCATTCTGATATGACACTGTGGTGTAAGGATAGATATTATCATTCTGATATGACATTGTGGTGTAAGGATAGATATTATCATTCTGATAAGACACTGTGGTGTAAGGATAGATATTATCATTCTGATATGTAAGGATAGATATTATCATTCTGATATGTAAGGGTAGATATTATCATTCTGATATGTAAGGATAGATATTATCATTCTGATATGTAAGGATAGATAATATCATTCTGATATGACACTGTGGTGTAAGGATAGATATTATCATTCTGATAAGACACTGTGGTGTAAGGATAGATATTATCATTCTGATATGTAAGGATAGATATTATCATTCTGATATGTAAGGATAGATAATATCATTCTGATATGACACTGTGGTGTAAGGATGGATATTATCATTCTGGTATGTAAGGATAGATATTATCATTCTGGTATGTAAGGATAGATATGATCATTCTGATATGTAAGGATAGATATTATCATTCTGATATGTAGGGATAGATATTATCATTCTGATATGTAAGGATAGATATTATCATTCTATGTAAGGATAGATATTATCATTCTGATATGTAAGGATAGATATTATCATTCTGATATGTAAGGATAGATATTATCATTCTGATATGTACGGATAGATATTATTATTCTGATATGTAAGGATAGATATTATCATTCTGATATGACATTGTGATGTAAGGATAGATATTATCATTAGATAATATGGATCCATTTGCAACATTGGAGCCAAATCATAGGCCTGCTACATTTTCCTCCAAATGCATGCAATGCTGTGATTAACTTACGATTAGTACATATAGCATAACTGTTGCATCGCTAGTTTATTCTGTTTGGATTGTTCTTGTGCTTTTTAAATAACATTGTATCTTCTATGTGTGATTTGTTAGTCATGTGATGAGCAAGCTTCCTTTTCAATGGTCATCGTACTAAAACCTTGTCACTTCCTGTTTGAATGTCCTGTACAGGAAGAGAGCGGCTGCAAAGCATCTAATTGAGCGCTACTTTTGCCAGTTAACAGAGGGCTGTGGAAATGGGGCCTGCACGAATGAGTTGTGTGCTTCGTGTCTTGGTTTTCAACCGCTGGATCACAACGCGGCGGCCATCAGAGCCCTGGAGCTCTATAAAATGAATGCCAAACTGTGTGGTCGTCACTCTGCTGCCTTCCCTGACAACAGCAGTGCCAAAGAAACCCACCCTACCTTATTGGGCGATCGTCACGGGAAGATGCCAGACCACGAAGACAACCTGTTTCCTCCTAGGGAAGACTTCAGAGGTAAACACAATACTTTTCACAGTCCCAAAATGGCACCCTGTATAGTGCACTGCCCTGTGTGACCTTTTTTCTCGAGAGAATCAAATGGTTGCCCATGCATTCATTTTTAGAGAGAATCAAATGGTTGCCCATGCATTCATTTTAGAGAGAATCAAATGGTTGCCCATGCATTCATTTTAGAGAGAATCAAATGGTTGTTCATGCATTCATTTTAGAGAGAATCAAATGGCTGCCCATGCATTCATTTTCCCTGTGATCTCTCTGTGTCCAGAGGTGCATTACCTGACCGAGGAGAAGGTGTATGAGATCCTGAGTATCTGTGAGGGGAAGAAGGACTACTCTCCTCTGATCCGAGTCATCGGGAGGATCTTCTCCAACGCTGACGGGTTGGTGCAGAGCTTCAGGAAAGACAAGGAGCAGCACCCCAACACCAAGGAGCAGCACCCCAACACCAAGGAGCAGCACCCCAACACCAAGGAGCAGCGTAAGACCCACCAGGCCAACGATGAGGACAAGGATGAGGACGACAAGGAGAGAACCACCGCCATGGAGCAGGAATCAGAGGCCTCGGCGTCCATGGAGGGAGCGACGGGATCGACGGAGAACAGACTGGGTCCTGTGGAGGTCTCAGTGGACATAGAAGCTGTGAGGAGAGTGTACGACAGACTCCTCTCCAACGAGAAGATGGAATCGGCCTTCCTCAACGCCCTGGTCTACCTAACTCCCAACGTAGAGCTGGATCTAACCTATCTAGACGTGTACGACACCAACCCAGACTACCTAAACATCTTCATCATCGTGATGGAGAACAGCAGCCTCCACAGCCCAGAGTACCTGGAGATGGCCATGCCTCTGTTCTGTAAGTGCATGAGTAAACTCCCTCTGCCTGCCCTGGCCAAGCTGACGCGCCTGTGGTCTCAGTACAGTGTAGAGCACATCAGACGTATGATGGAGACCTTTCAGCAGCTCATCACCTACACGGTAACGTTACATTCTTTATCTGATTTTAAGCGGGTTTTTTTCATTCATGCTCACAGTCAACAAGACTGAATTATACAGAATGCACAGTTACATGCTCAATATTCTCTATTCATTTTGTCATATTCTACCTACCTAGAGTTTCATTCCTCTGTAATGAATAGTGCTAACTCAATCTAAACCAGAAGTGATTTGTCACATGCACAGGATAGAGCAGGTGTAAACAGTACAGTGAAATGCTTAGCTGTTATACACATGTTTAAATGTATTATTCTCATTTATTAAGGTAATCAGCAACGAGTACGACAGCGACAGTCTGGTCAACGATGATGAGTGTGTGGTGGCTGCAGCCAAGTGTCTGAAGGTACTGTTCTGATTTGAAACTGCCTTGGTCAATCTGATCTGACGGACATGCTCGTTCCATACAAACTATTAGCAATACCTGGGAGTAGAACCAAGGTCCATTAGCAATACCTAGGAGTAGAACCAAGGTCCATTAGCAATACCTAGGAGTAGAACCAGGGTCCATTAGCAATACCTGGGAGTAGAACCAGGGTCCATTAGCAATACCTGGGAGTAGAACCAAGGTCCATTAGCAATACCTGGGAGTAGAACCAAGGTCCATTAGCAATACCTAGGAGTAGAACCAAGGTCCATTAGCAATACCTAGGAGTAGAACCAAGGTCCATTAGCAATACCTAGGAGTAGAACCAAGGTCCATTAGCAATACCTGGGAGTAGAACCAAGGTCCATTAGCAATACCTGGGAGTAGAACCAAGGTCCATTAGCAATACCTGGGAGTAGAACCAAGGTCCATTAGCAATACCTGGGAGTAGAACCAAGGTCCATTAGCAATACCTGGGAGTAGAACCAAGGTCCATTAGCAATACCTGGGAGTAGAACCAAGGTCTATTAGCAATACCTAGGAGTAGAACCAAGGCTGGGAGCAGAACACTCTTGCCCCACAGCTATGGAACGACTTGCCCTGTCAGGTAAGAGGTACAGGTACACCCACATGTTCTCACTGCTACCGCGCACATCAATGACATCACAACCACACCCTCCTCATCCTTCATCCCCTGGATCTTTCCCATGCTTGCACACCGTATGTAGTACTACTCTATGCCATATGGCTCATTGACCGTTCTATTCTCATCCAATATTTAAATTAAAATATACACTTATATACACTATACTACTGTTGTAGTTTTTTTTCTTTTTCCTTTATTTAACCAGGCAAGTCAGTTAAGAACACATTCTTATTTACAATGGCGGCCTAGGAACAGTGGGTTAACTGCCTTGTTCAGGGGAACAGTGGGTTAACTGCCTTGTTCAGGGGAACAGTGGGTTAACTGCCTTGTTCAGGGGAACAGTGGGTTAACTGCCTTGTTCAGGGGAACAGTGGGTTAACTGCCTTGTTCAGGGGAACTGTGGGTTAACTGCCTTGTTCAGGGGAACTGTGGGTTAACTGCCTTGTTCAGGGGAACAGTGGGTTAACTGCCTTGTTCAGGGGAACAGTGGGTTAACTGCCTTGTTCAGGGGAACAGTGGGTTAACTGCCTTGTTCAGGGGAACAGTGGGTTAACTGCCTTGTTCAGGGGAACAGTGGGTTAACTGCCTTGTTCAGGGG
Source organism: Oncorhynchus kisutch (assembly GCF_002021735.2). Classification (NCBI taxonomy): domain Eukaryota; kingdom Metazoa; phylum Chordata; class Actinopteri; order Salmoniformes; family Salmonidae; genus Oncorhynchus; species Oncorhynchus kisutch. Next base: position 1,903,411 of record NC_034186.2, read on the forward strand.
AACAGTGGGTTAACTGCCTTGTTCAGGGGAACAGTGGGTTAACTGCCTTGTTCAGGGGAACAGTGGGTTAACTGCCTTGTTCAGGGGAACAGTGGGTTAACTGCCTTGTTCAGGGGAACAGTGGGTTAACTGCCTTGTTCAGGGGAACAGTGGGTTAACTGCCTTGTTCAGGGGAACAGTGGGTTAACTGCCTTGTTCAGGGGAACAGTGGGTTAACTGCCTTGTTCAGGGGAACAGTGGGTTAACTGCCTTGTTCAGGGGAACAGTGGGTTAACTGCCTTGTTCAGGGGAACAGTGGGTTAACTGCCTTGTTCAGGGGAACAGTGGGTTAACTGCCTTGTTCAGGGGAACAGTGGGTTAACTGCCTTGTTCAGGGACAGAACGACAGATTTGAAAGGTAACCTTGTCAGCTCGGGGTTTGATCTTGCAACCTTTCGGTTACTAGCCCAACGCTCTAACCACTAGGCTACGCTGCCGCCTCTACACTCTAACCACTAGCTTACCTGCCTCTAACCACTAGGCTACCTGCCTCTAACAACTAGGCAACCTGCCTCTAACCACTAGGCTACCTGCCTCTAACCACTAGGCTACCTGCCTCTAACCACTAGGCTACCTGTCTCTAACTACTAGGCTACCTGCCTCTAACCACTAGGCTACCTTTCTCTAACCACTAGGCTACCTTTCTCTAACCACTAGGCTACCTTTCTCTAACCACTAGGCTACCTTTCTCTAACCACTAGGCTACCTGCCTCTAACCACTAGGCTACCTGCCTCTAACCACTAGGCTACCTGCCTCTAACCACTAGACTACCTGCCTCTAACCACTAGACTACCTGCCTCTAACCACTAGGCTACGCTGCCGCCTCTACACTCTAACCACTAGGCTACGCTGCCGCCTCTACACTCTAACCACTAGGCTACCTGCTGCCTCTACACTCTAACCACTAGGCTACCTGCCTCCTCTACACTCTAACCACTAGCTTACCTGCCTCTAACCACTAGGCTACCTGCCTCTAACCACTAGGCTACCTGCCTCTAACAACTAGGCTACCTGCTGCCTCTACACTCTAACCACTAGGCTACCTTTCTCTAACCACTAGGCTACCTTTCTCTAACCACTAGGCTACCTGCCTCTAACCACTAGGCTACCTGCCTCTAACCACTAGGCTACCTGCCTCTAACCACTAGGCTACCTGCCACCTCTACACTCTAACCACTAGGCTACCTGCTGCCTCTACACTCTAACCACTAGGCTACCTGCTGCCTCTACACTCTAACCACTAGGCTACGCTGCCGCCTCTACACTCTAACCACTAGGCTACCTGCCTCCTCTACACTCTAACCACTAGCTTACCTGCCTCTAACCACTAGGCTACCTGCCTCTAACCACTAGGCTACCTGCCTCTAACAACTAGGCAACCTGCCTCTAACCACTAGGCTACCTGCCTCTAACCACTAGGCTACCTGCCTCTAACCACTAGGCTACCTGCTTCCTCTACACTCTAACCACTAGGCTACCTGCTGCCTCTACACTCTAACCACTAGGCTAGGCTGCCGCCTCTACACTCTAACCACTAGGCTACGCTGCCGCCTCTACACTCTAACCACTAGGCTACCTGCCTCCTCTACACTCTAACCACTAGGGTACGCTGCTGCCTCTACACTCTAACCACTAGGCTACCCTGCCGCCTCTACACTCTAACCACTAGGCTACCTGCCACCTCTACACTCTAACCACTAGGCTACCTGCTGCCTCTACACTCTAACCACTAGGCTACCTGCTGCCTCTACACTCTAACCACTAGGCTACGCTGCCGCCTCTACACTCTAACCACTAGGCTACCTGCCTCCTCTACACTCTAACCACTAGGGTACGCTGCTGCCTCTACACTCTAACCACTAGGCTACCTGCCTCCTCTACACTCTAACCACTAGCTTACCTGCCTCTAACCACTAGGCTACCTGCCTCTAACCACTAGGCTACCTGCCTCTAACAACTAGGCAACCTGCCTCTAACCACTAGGCTACCTGCCTCTAACCACTAGGCTACCTGCCTCTAACCACTAGGCTACCTGCTTCCTCTACACTCTAACCACTAGGCTACCTGCTGCCTCTGCACTCTAACCACTAGGCTACGCTGCCGCCTCTACACTCTAACCACTAGGCTACGCTGCCGCCTCTACACTCTAACCACTAGGCTACCTGCCTCCTCTACACTCTAACCACTAGGGTACGCTGCTGCCTCTACACTCTAACCACTAGGCTACCCTGCCGCCTCTACACTCTAACCACTAGGCTACCTGCCACCTCTACACTCTAACCACTAGGCTACCTGCCTCCTCCACACTCTAACCACTAGGCTACCTGCTGCCTCTACACTCTAACCACTAGGCTACCTGCCTCCTCTACACTCTAACCACTAGGCTACCTGCCGCCTCTACACTCTAACCACTAGGCTACCTGCCTCCTCTACACTCTAACCACTAGGCTACCTGCCTCCTCTACACTCGAACCACTAGGCTACCTGCCTCCTCTACACTCTAACCACTAGGCTACCCTGCTGCCTCTACACTCTAACCACTAGGCTACCCTGCCGCCTCTACACTCTAACCACTAGGCTACCTGCCACCTCTACACTCTAACCACTAGGCTACCTGCCTCCTCTACACTCTAACCACTAGGCTACCTGCTGCCTCTACACTCTAACCACTAGGCTACCTGCCTCCTCTACACTCTAACCACTAGACTACCTGCCGCCTCTACACTCTAACCACTAGGCTACCTGCCTCCTCTACACTCTAACCACTAGGCTACCCTGCTGCCTCTACACTCTAACCACTAGGCTACCTGCCTCCTCTACACTCTAACCACTAGACTACCTGCCGCCTCTACACTCTAACCACTAGGCTACCTGCCTCCTCTACACTCTAACCACTAGGCTACCCTGCTGCCTCTACACTCTAACCACTAGGCTACCCTGCCGCCTCTACACTCTAACCACTAGGCTACCCTGCCCCCTCTACACTCTAACCAGTAGGCTACCCTGCCCCCTCTACACTCTAACCACTAGGGTACGCTGCCACCTCTACACTCTAACCACTAGGCTACCCTGCCGCCTCTACACTCTAACCACTAGGCTACCTGCCTCCTCTACTCTCTAACCACTAGGCTACCTGCCTCCTCTACACTCTAACCACTAGGCTACCCTGCTGCCTCTACACTCTAACCACTAGGCTACCCTGCCGCCTCTACACTCTAACCACTAGGCTACCCTGCCCCCTCTACACTCTAACCAGTAGGCTACCCTGCCCCCTCTACACTCTAACCACTAGGGTACGCTGCCACCTCTACACTCTAACCACTAGGCTACCCTGCCGCCTCTACACTCTAACCACTAGGCTACCTGCCTCCTCTACTCTCTAACCACTAGGCTACCTGCCTCCTCTACACTCTAACCACTAGGCTACCTGCCACCTCTACACTCTAACCACTAGGCTACCTGCCTCCTCTACTCTCTAACCACTAGGCTACCCTGCCACCTCTACACTCTAACCACTAGGCTACCCTGCCGCCTCTACACTCTAACCACTAGGCTACCTGCCACCTCTACACTCTAACCACTAGGCTACCTGCCACCTCTACACTCTAACCACTAGGCTACCTGCCACCTCTACACTCTAACCACTAGGCTACCTGCCTCCTCTACACTCTAACCACTAGGCTACCTGCCACCTCTACACTCTAACCACTAGACTACCTGCCACCTCTACACTCTAACCACTAAGCTACCTGCTGCCTCTACACTCTAACCACTAAGCTACCTGCCACCTCTACACTCTAACCACTAAGCTACCTGCCACCTCTACACTCTAACCACTAAGCTACCTGCCACCTCTACACTCTAACCACTAGGCTACCTGCCTCCTCTACACTCTAACCACTAGGCTACCTGCTGCATGCGTAGTGATGGAGGATCATTTGCTTTCCAGTTTTTTTCAAAATCATTGACGAGAAAAGTATGAGCCACCCGATTGGGTATCTGTCTTGAAAAATAAAAAAAATCTTGTTTTACTGTAAAGCGTTTTGCATTAAAAAATAAATAAATTCAATGCATGTTAAATAAAGCTTGATTGTTTTTGAAGCTGGTGTTCTATGCCAACGTCCTGGGAGGAGACCTGGATACGGGTCACAATGAGGAGGAGGAGCCTGCATCAGAGTCCAGCGAGCTCACCCTGCAGGAGCTCCTGGGGGAGGAGAGGAGTAACAAGAAGGGGCCCCGGGTCGACCCTTTGGAGAAGGTGAGACGACCTCAATGGAAATATATTGTTCTGGTTTCTGTGTTATCCACAATGATTTAAATACAATATATTTCAATTGAATTGAAAAGGAGCTGGGCGTCAGGACCCTGGACTGCAGACGACCCCTCATCCCCTTCGAGGAGTTTGTCAACGAGCCGTTGAACGATGTTCTAGAGATGGACAAGGACTTCACCTTCTTCAAGGTGGACTCGGAGAGTAAGTTCTCCTTCCAGAGCTGTCCCTTCATCCTCAATGCCTGCACCAAGAGCCTGGGACTGTACTACGACAACCGCATCAGCATGTACAGCGAGAGGAGGATCACAGCGCTCTACAGCCTGGTACAAGGACAGCAGCTCAACCCATACCTCAGGCTCAAAGTACGACGAGACCACATCATCGACGACGCCCTCGTCAGGGTGAGTCACAAACAACACACACACAGACACACACACACACACAGACACTTGTTGGTGTAATGTTGAAGGGGAACTGCACCTGCTGATTTGGCCTTGTTTTTTGGGGGGGGGGTTAATTATTAATTTCTTAATAATTTCCTTATTAAGAAATGCTGGCGGCCATGACGGAAGCCAAACGCAAGTTGGCTTGGGGGTGTGGTTTGATGTGAGTGTGTCCTTGCCACCACCAAGACACACCCCATCTGTCAGAACCTTGTCCACAGCGGTTTCCTCTCCACTCAGTCACAACAAACCTCCTGCAGGTTGAGTTCAGTAACTACAGGCAGTCTGTCAGAGTAAAACCATAGAAGAAGTGTCAGTATCAAGCCTGTCTGTCAGAGTAAAACCATAGAAGAAGTGTCAGTATCAAGCCTGTCTGTCAGAGTAAAACCATAGAAGAAGAGTCAGTATCAAGCCTGTCTGTCAGAGTAAAACCATAGAAGAAGTGTCAGTATCAAGCCTGTCTGTCAGAGTAAAACCATAGAAGAAGTGTCAGTATCAAGCCTGTCTGTCAGAGTAAAACCATAGAAGAAGTGTCAGTATCAAGCCTGTCTGTCAGAGTAAAACCATAGAAGAAGTGTCAGTATCAAGTCTGTCTGTCAGAGTAAAACCATAGAAGAAGTGTCAGTATCAAGCCTGTCTGTCAGAGTAAAACCATAGAAGAAGTGTCAGTATCAAGCCTGTCTGTCAGAGTAAAACCATAGAAGAAGTGTCAGTATCAAGCCTGTCTGTCAGAGTAAAACCATAGAAGAAGTGTCAGTATCAAGCCTGTCTGTCAGAGTAAAACCATAGAAGAAGTGTCAGTATCAAGCCTGTCTGTCAGAGTAAAACCATAGAAGAAGTGTCAGTATCAAGCCTGTCTGTCAGAGTAAAACCATAGAAGAAATGTCAGTATCAAGCCTGTCTGTCAGAGTAAAACCATAGAAGAAGTGTCAGTATCAAGCCTGTCTGTCAGAGTAAAACCATAGAAGAAGTGTCAGTATCTGTCAGAGTGCCAAGTCTTACATAATACCATAGAAGAAGTGTTCTTCCTGTGTGATGTCCCGTATATAACAGGAGTTCCCTGATCCAGAACTATCCTTTACATAATACCATAGAAGAAGTGTTCTTCCTGTGTGATGTCCCGTATATAACAGGAGTTCCCTGATCCAGAACTCCCTCCTCATATTGTCTGATCCTGGATCAAAATACACAGGGTTTCTCCCTCCCCATATTGACTGATCCTGGTCCAGAATACACAGGGTTTCTCCCTCCTCATATTGACTGATCCTGGTCCAGAATACACAGGGTTTCTCCCTCTTCATATTGACTGATACCTGATCCTGGTCCAGAATACACAGGGTTTCTCCCTCTTCATATTGACTGATACCTGATCCTGGTCCAGAATACACAGGGTTTCTCCCTCCTCATATTGACTGATACCTGATCCTGGTTCAGAATACACAGGGTTTCTCCCTCATATTGACTGATCCTGATCCAGAATACACAGGGTTCCTCCCTCATATTGACTGATCCTGATCCAGAATACACAGGGTTCCTCTCTCATATTGACTGATCCTGGTCCAGAATACACAGGGTTTCTCCCTCCCATATTGACTGATCCTGGTCCAGAATACCCAGGGTTTCTCCCTCCCCATATTGACTGACACCTGATCCTGGTTCAGAATACACAGGGTTTCTCCCTCCCCATATTGGCTGATCCTGGTCCAGAATACACAGGGTTTCTCCCTCCTCATATTGACTGATCCTGGTCCAGAATACACAGTGTTTCTCCCTCCTCATATTGACTGATCCTGGTCCAGAATACACAGGGTTTCTCCCTCCCCATATTGACTGATACCTGATCCTGGTCCAGAATACACAGGGTTTCTCCCTCCCCATATTGACTGATACCCGATCCTGGTCCAGAATACACAGGGTTACTCCCTCCCCATATTGACTGATCCTGGTTCAGAATACACAGGGTTTCTCCCTGGACTATAACAAGATATAATGAGGACTACATGTCTCTCTGCTGATAGGACTATAACAGGATATAATGAGGACTACATGTCTCTCTGCTGATAGGACTATAACAGGATATAATGAGGACTACATGTCTCTCTGCTGATAGGACTATAACAGGATATAATGAGGACTACATGTCTCTCTGCTGATAGGACTATAACAGGATATAATGAGGACTACATGTCTCTCTGCTGATAGGACTATAACAGGATATAATGAGGACTACATGTCTCTCTGCTGATAGGACTATAACAGGATATAATGAGGACTACATGTCTCTCTGCTGATAGGACTATAACAGGATATAATGAGGACTACATGTCTCTGCTGATAGGACTATAACAGGATATAATGAGGACTACATGTCTCTCTGCTGATAGGACTATAACAGGATATAATGAGGACTACATGTCTCTGCTAATAGGACTAAATCAAATCAAATGTTATTTGTCACATACACATGGTTAGCAGATGTTAATGCGAGTGTAGCGAAATGCTTGTGCTTCTAGTTCTGACAATAACAGGATATAATGAGGACGACATGAAATACTGTGCCTTCGTAAACGATTCAGATCCATTGATGTTTTCCACATTTTGTTAGTTTAGAGCCTTATTCTAAATTTGATTAAATCATTATTTCCCCCTGATCAATCTACACACATTACCCCAAAATGACAAAGCAAAACCCGTGTTTTAGACATTTTTGATAATTTATTAAAAATAGAAAACTGATATCACATTTCCATAAATATTCAGACCCTTTACTCAGTACTTTGTTGAAGCACCTTTGGCAGCAATTACATTTAATTATTATAAATTATTATTAACTACAATTATTCTCCCATCCTTCTCTGCAGATCCTCTCAAACTCTGTCAGGTTGGATTGGGCTATTTGCTTCACAGCTATTTTTAAATCAAAATCAAATTTCATTTGTCACATACACATGGTTAGCAGAGTGTAGCGAGTGCAGCGAAATGCTTGTGCTTCTAGATCCGACCATGAAGTAATATCTAACAAGTAATCTAACAATTCCCCAATAACTACCTAATAGACACAAAACTAAAGGGGTGAATGAGAAATGTACATATAAATAAATGGATGAGCCTTATGAAGTGCAACATAGCCAATATCCCACTGTATCTACAATAGGAGCTGAGTTTTAAAAAAACTACAAGATTCAGATTTCCCACTTCCTGGTTGGATTTTTCTCAGGTTTTCACCTGCCATGAGTTCTGTTATACTCACAGACATCATTAAAACAGTTTTAGAAACTTCAGAGTGTTTTCTATCCAATACTACTACTAATATGCATATATTAGCATCTGGGACAGAGTAGCAGACAGTTTACTCTGGGCACCTTATTCATCCAAGCTACTCAGTACTGCCCCCCTGTCACCAAGAAGTTAAGCACGTAGTCCGTAAACATTGCCTCTCCTCAGTTGCAACACTCACTTCTGAGTTCCAAACTGCCTCTGGAATCAACGTCAGCACAAGAACTGTTCAGTGCGAGCTTCATGAAATGGGTTTCCATGGCCAAGCAGCCGCACACAAACCTAAGATCACCATGTGCAAATGCCATGCATCAGCTGGAGTGGTGTAAAGCTAGCCACCATTGGACTCTGGAGCAGTTGAAACGTGTTCTCTGGAGTGATGAATCACTCTTCAGCATATGGCAGTCCAACGGAAGAATCTGGGTTTGGCGGATGCCAGGAGAACGCTACTTGCCCAAATGCATAGTGCCAACTGTAGAGTTTGGTTTGAGGAGGAATAATGGTCTGGGGCTGTTTTTCATCGTCTGGACGCTACTTGCCCAAATGCATAGTGCCAACTGTAGAGTTTGGTGGAGGAGGAATAATGGTCTGGGGCTGTTTTTCATCGTTTGGACGCTACTTGCCCAAATGCATAGTGCCAACTGTAGAGTTTGGTGGAGGAGGAATAATGGTCTGGGGCTGTTTTTCATCATTTGGACTAGGCCTCCCAGTGAAGGGAAATCTTAACACTACAGCATACAATTGCATTCTAGACGATTCTGTGCTTCCAACTTTGTGGCAACAGTTTGGGGAAGGACTGTTCCTGTTTCAGCATGACAATGCCCCTGTGCACAAAGCGAGGTCTTATGCAGAAATTGTTTAAGATCGGTGTGGAAGAACTTGACTGGCCTGTTAAGAACCCTGACCTCAACCCCATCGGACACCTTTGGGATGAATTGGAACGCCGACTGCCAGCCAGGCCTAATCGCCCAATATCAGTGCCCGACCTCGCTAATGCTCTTGTGGCTGAATGGAAGGAAGTCCCCTTAGCAATGTTCCAACATCTAGTGGAAAGCCTTCCCAGAAGAGTGGAGGCTGTTATAACTGTAAAGGGGGGGACCAACTCCATATTAATGCCCATGATTTTGGGATGAGATGTTGGACGAGCAGGTGTTCCACATACATTTGGTCATGTCGTGTATCTTGCTGTTTCTCCTAACCTGCTTTTCTGCATCCTACAGTTGGAGATGATCGCCATGGAGAACCCAGCGGACCTGAGGAAGCAGCTGTTTGTAGAGTTTGAAGGAGAGCAGGGCGTCGACGAGGGAGGAGTGTCTAAAGAGTTTTTCCAGCTTGTCCTCGAGGAGATGTTCAACCCTGATATTGGTAAGATATTCTTCTACTTTAACATTTTTGAAGATTAGGACAAAACATGTTTACGACACGTCTTACTGAGATCACTCAGGCGTTGTATTATTTATTCATCAGCAAACTGTCCAACTGTCCTCATGGTGTTTTGATTTTTTTAGACAGTCACTGTAATATAGATTTTAATGGGTCCCAGGAGAGGAGAGGAGAGGAGAGGAGAGGAGAGGAGAGGAGAGGAGAGGAGAGGAGAGGAGAGGAGAGGAGAGGAGAGGAGAGGAGAGGAGAGGAGAGGGGGAGGAGGACGTTGGATTATTGAGGAGAGAAGGAAGACAGTAGCAAGTGTTACTGAGTGGACAATTTGTGGCTACATAAATAAAAACTAATGAATGAAATGAAATGTGTTCCTTCCTTCAGGCATGTTTACGTACGATGAGTCCACCAAGCTGTTCTGGTACAACCCGTCCTCTCTGGAGAACGAGGCCCAGTTCACCCTGATAGGCATCATCTTGGGCCTGGCCATCTACAACAACTGTATCCTGGATGTTCACTTTCCCATGGTGGTCTACAGGAAACTGATGGGAAAGAAAGGCACCTATCTGGACCTGACAGACTCACACCCGGTACTGGAACATATTTCAATGTGATTTGTAATGTCGTTAATGTAACATGTTTATAAACCTGTTATGATATGATATAGTAAGTAGGCTTGTGTCAGAACGGCCCGTAGGGCAGGAGCTTCTCTCCTGTTTCTGTAGCAGTGGTGGAAATATTGCCCAACTATTTGAGTAAAGGTAAAAAATACATTCATAGAAAATGACTCAAGTAAAAGTCACCCAGTAAAACTTTACTTGAGTAAAATAATTTGGTTTAAACTATACTTAAGTATTAAAAGCAAATAATTTCAAATTCCTTATATTAAGCATACCAGATGGCACTATTTAATTTATTTTATTTTTGGAAAGCCACGGGCACACTCCCAACATTCGGACATAATTTACAAACGAAGCATGTGTGTTTAGTGAGTGCGCCAGATCATAGGGATGACCAGGGATGTTTCGTTGATAAGCTCGTCAATTTGACTATTTTCCTGTCCTGCTAAGCATTCAAAGTGTAACGAGTACTTTTGGGTGTCGGGGGAAAATGTAAGGAGTAAAAAGTATAATATTTTCTCAAGGAAAGTAATAGTAAAGTACAGATACCCGACTTAAGTTGTACTTTAAGTTGTATTTTTTACTTAAGTACTTTACACCACCGAGCGTGAGTAGCTTGATACACAAGTACAACCCTTGGACAAGACACTAGTCTATCGCAGGGCCAATATGATATAGGCCGATGTAATTTTTTAATAGAGTTGCCCATAATTTTTTTTTTTTAAAGAGGGGAAAAAAGGAAGTCACTTTGGATAAAAAAGCGTCTGCTAAATGTCATATAATATTATTATTATTGTTATTATTAGGGATGGGCGTCTTTCCTTTTCAAAACGATTGGATACGTATCTAGATACATGGGCTCCGATACGATACAGGAACCATACATTTAGTGATTGAGTTTGATTTAGAAGAACGAATCGATGCACTAACATTATAATATATATATATAATATATTATAGCATAAACACATCCATTTGCTTTTCTACATTCAAAGCTGCTGCTGATGGAAGTTCATCAGCTGGGCCTCTTTGAATTGGATCTCTCTGAGCTGACGTGTGTGTTATACCACCCTACACTCGGTTAGGAAAGGGCAACATTACCTTTTTAACCCCCCCCTCCCCCACACACACACCTTTTAGATCTGAACACACCCACTAATATTTTTGCAGATTTAAAGTGTTACATTATATAGCTGTATCTTTAAAAATGAGCTATTATTATTTGACCAGCAGGGTCAGATAATAATGATGATAAAAACAATAATCGTGAACAAACATTTCATAACGGCATAAATACATGTTCAAACATCACATGGCAGCACTCTTTCATTAGAAACAGTAGAAGAAGAACATGGACTACTTCAAAATGGAGATGCCCATGCTCTCGCAGACGCCACAACAGGACAGATACAACGTTGAGTCCTCTAACTATCTCTATGGTTCTCTGCCATCGCAGGTTCTGTACCAGAGTCTGAGGGAGCTGCTGGAGTACGAGGGGGATGTGGAGGAGGACATGATGATCACCTTCCAGATCTCACAGACTGACCTGTTTGGAGACCCCATCACTTATGACCTGAAGGAAAACGGGGACAAGATACCTGTTAATGCGGACAATAGAAAGGTAGGATACCTGTTATTGCGGACAATAGAAAGGTAAGATGCCTGTTGTTGTCTAGTCTATCACATGGCTACTGGCTGAAGTATCTGGTCTGTCACAGGACCACTGAAGTATCTAGTCTGTCACAGGACCACTGAAGTATCTAGTCTATCACAGGACCACTGAAGTATCTAGTCTGTCACAGGACCACTGAAGTATCTAGTCTGTCACAGGACCACTGAAGTATCTAGTCTGTCACAGGACCACTGAAGTATCTAGTCTGTCACAGGACCACTGAAGTATCTAGTCTGTCACAGGACCACTGAAGTATCTAGTCTACCACAGGACCACTGAAGTATCTAGTCTATCACAGGACCACTGAAGTATCTAGTCTACCACAGGACTACTGAAGTATCTAGTCTACCACAGGACCACTGAAGTATCTAGTCTACCACAGGACTACTGAAGTATCTAGTCTACCACAGGACCACTGAAGTATCTAGTCTACCACAGGACCACTGAAGTATCTAGTCTACCACAGGACCACTGAAGTATCTAGTCTATCACAGGACCACTGAAGTGAATGATGACATTGTTTTGACTGTTTCCTATCTGTTTCCTATCTGTGATCTCCAGGAGTTTGTCTCTCTGTATAGTGATTACATACTTAATAAGAGTGTGGAGCGCCAGTTCAAAGCCTTCAGAAGGGGCTTCCAGATGGTCACCAACGAGTCGCCTCTCAAGTGTTTATTTAGACCTGAGGAAGTGGAGCTACTGATCTGTGGAAGCAGGGTAAGTAGGATTTTTCTTAGGAATTTCACTTTAAGCCTTTAAAGATTAAAAAAACAACAGAAATATACATGCATGCAGTGCCTTCATAAAGTATTCTCACCCCTTGACTTTTTCCACATTTTGTTGTTACATCCTGAACATAAAATGGATTATTACTAAGATTAAAAAATATATTTTAAAAAATGTTACTGGCCTACACACTACAATGCACAACAGCATTGTAGTTACTCCACACTACTAACCTAAATGACAGGGTGAAAAAGGAAGCCTGTGCAGAATAAAATAAATATTCTAAAACACGCATCCTGTTTGCAACAAACTAATACTGCAAAAACATTGGCAAAGCAATTCACTTTTTATCTTGAATACATCACATTACTGAGTACCACTCTCCATATTTTCAAGCATAGTGGTGGCTGCATCATGTTATGGGTATGCTTGTAATTGTTAAGGACTGGGGAGAAGAAAGCTAAGCACAGGTAAAATCCTAGAGGAAAACCTGGTTCAGTCTGCTTTCCACCAGACACTAGGAGATGAATTCACCTTTTCAGCAGGACATTAACCTAAAACACAAGGCCAAATCTAACCTGGAGTTGCTTACCAAGAAAACAGTGAATGTTCCTGAGTGTCCAAGATAGTTTTGACGTAAATCTGCTTGAAAATCTATAGCAAGACCTGAAAATGATTGTCTAGAAATGACGAACAACCAATTTGACAGAACTTGAAGAATGTTGCACAATTCAGGTGTGGAACGCTCTTAGAGACTTACCCAGAAAGACTCGGCACTATAATCACTGCCCAAGGTGACATGTATTAACTCAGGGTGTTGAATACTTATCTAATCAAGATATATTAGTCTTTTTTTAAATTATAAATCTTTTTTTTTTTTACAAATGTTAGAATTTTTCTTCCACTCTGACATTAGAGTATTTTGTGTATATCGTCAATAAAATATGACAATTAAATCCATAGCTGCACTATTGTTTTCTATGCCAACTGATGTAGATCTAACTGTCTCTTGTGTTCTAACCTCCTCAGAATTTAGACTTTCAAGCGCTTGAAGAAACGACAGAGTATGACGGAGGCTACAGCAAGGATTGTCGCATTATTAAGTAAAAAAACGTTTTTTTGATGTAATTTATTACCATGTTGTCACAATGATTTCTATATTTTTATACAAAGATCTCTTTCAATTTCTCTCTTGAATAATAGATCTGCACTTTCATTATATTATTTATACATACATACATACATACATACATACATACATACATACATACATACATACATACATACATACAGTGGGGAGAACATGTATTTGATACACTGCCAATTTTGCAGGTTTTCCTACTTACAAAGCATGTAGAGGTCTGTAATTTTTATCATAGGTACACTTCAACTGTGAGAGACGGAATCTAAAACAAAAATCCAGAAAATCACATTGTATGATTAAGTAATTCATTTACTTAAAAAAAAAATTTTATAAGGTATCTGTGACCAACAGATGCATATCTGTATTCCCGGTCATGTCTAATTCATAGAGCCTAATTTATTTATTTCAATGGACTGATTTCCTCATATGAGCTGCAACTCTGTAAAGTCTTTGAAATGGTTGCATGTTGCATTTAGATTCTTGTTCTGTGTGTGTACACCACATGACCAAGAGGATGTGGACATCTGCTCGTCTAACATCTCATTCCAAAATCATGGGCATTAATAAGGAGTTGGTTCCCCCTTTGCTGCTATAACAGCCTCCACTCTTCTGGGAAGGCTTTCCACTAGATGTTGGAACATTGCTGCTATAACAGCCTCCACTCTTCTGGGAAGGCTTTCCACTAGATGTTGGAACATTGCTGCTATAACAGCCTCCACTCTTCTGGGAAGGCTTTCCACTAGATGTTGGAACATTGCTGCTATAACAGCCTCCACTCTTCTGGGAAGGCTTTCCACTAGATGTTGGAACATTGCTGCTATAACAGCCTCCACTCTTCTGGGAAGGCTTTCCACTAGATGTTGGAACATTGCTGCTTTAACAGCCTCCACTCTTCTGGGAAGGCTTTCCACTAGATGTTGGAACATTGCTGCGGGGACTTGCTTACTAATGCCACAAGAGCATTAGTGAGGTCGGGCACTGATGTTTGGTGATTAGGCCAGTCGACATTCCAATTCATCCCAAAGGTGTTCGATGGGGTTGGGGTCAGGGCTCTGTGGAGGCCAATCAAGTTCTTCCACACCGATCTCGACAAACCATTTCTGTATGGATCTCACTTTGTGCACTGGGGCATTGTCATGCTGAAACAGGAAAGGGCCTTCCCCAAACTGTTTCCACAAAGTTGAAAGCACATAATCGTCTAGAATGTTGTTGTATGCTGTATCGTTAATACGCTATATATGGTATATCAGCCAGACCGAATTCCACTGGTACGAAAAAAACATGTATTTTTACGGCTCTAATTATGTTGGTAACCAGTTTATAATAGCATAATAAGGCATCTTGAGGGTTTGTGGTATATGGCCAATATACCACGGCTAAGGACTCCACGTTGCGTCGTGCATAAGTTGGCCATATACCTTCTCGGGCCTTATTACACACACACACACACTCACACACTAAATGGTCAAAAGTATGTGTGCATTCTTTCAAACTAATTTGAAATTAGTTTGAAAGAATGCCCACATACTTTTGACCATTTAGTGTGTGTGTGTTTTGTCACATACCGAAGCTACTGCTGTTTTTATTAGGAAAACGTGGAATACAGATTCCATATACACCAAGACCAACAAAAACATTTTTAATTGTTTTCCTTTATTTCTCACTCATAGAGACTTCTGGGAGACGGTGCATTCGTTTGGTGAGGAGGATAAGAGACTGTTCCTCCAGTTTACTACGGGGACTGACAGAGCACCCGTAGGAGGGCTGGGAAAGTTAAAGATGATCATCGCCAAGAACGGCCCCGACACAGACAGGTGAGACCTCGGGTCCCAAATGGCATCCTGTTCCCTACGTAGTGCACTATGTAGGGAATAGGGTGCCATTTAGACCAGGCCTCGGGTCCCAAATGGCATCCTGTTCCCTACGTAGTGCACTATGTAGGGAATAGGGTGCCATTTAGACCAGGCCTCGGGTCCCAAATGGCATCCTGTTCCCTACGTAGTGCACTATGTAGGGAATAGGGTGCCATTTAGACCAGGCCTCGGGTCCCAAATGGCATCCTGTTCCCTACGTAGTGCACTATGTAGGGAATAGGGTGCCATTTAGACCAGGCCTCGGGTCCCAAATGGCATCATATGGTGCACGACTACTGACCAGAGTCCTGCTTTTGACCCAAACGGGTGTTTATTATGCCATTTGGGACACAGACTTTATGTCTGAGATGGTACCCTAATCCATACAGTGTATTCAAAAGTATTTATACTCCTTTTTCCACATTTTGTTTCGTTTCAGCTTTATTCTAAAATGTAGTACACAATGTAACCCACAATGACAAAGCAAAAACAGGTTTTATAAAAAAAAATCACATTTATTACGACAACAAAGAAAAATATTTTTTTTTCACACCTTTATTTAACCAGGTAGGCTAGTTGAGAACACCTTTATTTAACCAGGTAGGCCAGTTGAGAACACCTTTATTTAACCAGGTAGGCCAGTTGAGAACACCTTTATTTAACCAGGTAGGCTAGTTGAGAACAAGTTCTCATTTGCAACTGCGACCTGGCCAAGATAAAGCAAAGCAGTGTGACACAGACAACAACACAGAGTTACACATGGAGTAAACAATAAACAAGCCAATAACACAATAAACAAGTCAATGACACAGTAGAAAAAAGAAAGTCTATATACAGTGTGTGCAAAAGGCATGAGGAGGTAGGCAATAAATATGCCATAGGAGCGAATAATTACAATTTAGCAAATTAACACTGGAGTGATGGATGAGCAGATAATTATGTGCAAGTAGAGATATTGGTGTGCAAAAGAGCAGAAAAGTAAATAAATAAAAACAGTACGGGGATTAGGTAGGTAGATTGGGTGGGCTATTTACAGAAGGACTATGTACAGCTGCAGTGATAGGTTAGCTGCTCAGATAGTTGATGTTTAAAGTTGGTGAGGGAAATAAAAGTCTCCAACTTCAGCGATTTTTGCAATTCATTCCAGTCACAGGCAGCAGAGAACTGGAAGGAAAGGCGGCCAAATTAGGTGTTGGGGATGATCAGTAAAATATACCTTTTGGAACGTGTGCTACGGGTGGTGTTGTTATTGTGACCAGTGAACTGAGATAAGGCGGAGCTTTACCTGCATAGACTTATAGATGACCTGGAGCCAGTGGGTCTGGCGACGAATATGTAGTGAGGGCCAGCCGACTAGAGCATACAGGTCGCAGTGAGTGGTGGGTGGTACAAGCTGATTTGGAAACAAAACGGATTGCACTGTGATAGACTGCATCCAGTTTGCTGAGTAGAGAGCAGTTGGAGGCCATGGAAGGAGTGTTTTTAATGGCATTGAAGCTCGTTTGGAGGGTAGTTAGCACAGTGTCCAAGGAAGGGCCAGAAGTATACAGAATGGTGTCGTCTGCGTAGAGGTGGTTCAGGGAATCGCCCGCAGCAAGAGCGACATCATTGATATATACAGAGAAAAGAGTCAGCCCGAGAATTGAACCCTGTGGTACCCACATAGAGACTGCCACAGAGGTCCGGACAACATGCCCTGCTATTTGACACACTGAACTCTGTCTGCAAAGTAGTTGGTGAACCAGGCGAGGCAGTCATTAGAGAAACCAAAGCTATTGAGTCTGCCGATAAGAATATGGTGATTGACAGAGTCGAAAGCCTTGGCCAGGTCGATGAAGACGGCTGCACACACAAATAAAAAAAATGGATCACATTACCATGAATATTCAGACTCTTTACCATGAATATTCAGACTCATTACCATGAATATTCAGACTCTTTACCATGAATATTCAGACTCATTACCATGAATATTCAGACTCTTTACCATGAATATTCAGACTCATTACCATGAATATTCAGACTCTTTACTCAGTGCTTTGTTGAAGAACCTTTGGCAGTGATTTCAGCCTGGAGTCTTCTTGGGAATGACGCTACAAGCTTGGCACATCTGTATTTGGGGAGTTTCTCCCATTTTTCTCTGCACATCCTCCCAAGCTCTGTCAGGTTGGATGGGGAGCGTCACTGCACAGCTTTTTTCAGGTCTCTCCAGAGAGATGGGTTCGGTCGGGTTCAAGTTCTGGTTGGGCCACTCAAGGACATTCAGAGACTTGTCCCAAAGCCACTCCTGCCTTGTCTTGGCCTTGTGCTTAGGGTTGTTGTCCTGTTGGAAGGTGAATCTTCTCCCCAGTCTGAGTTCCTGGGCTAGTTTTTCATCAAGGATCTCTCTGTACTTTGCTCTGTTAATCTTTCCCTCGATCCTGACTAGTCTCCCAGTCCCTGCTGCTGAAAAACATCCCCACAGCATGATGCTACCACCACCATGCTTCACCGTTGGGATGGTGCCAGGTTTACTCCAGACATGATGCTTGGCATTCAGGCCAAAGAGTTCCATCTTGGTTTCATCAGACCAGAGAATCTTGTTTTTCATTGTCTGAGAGTCTTTAGCTGCCTTTTGGCAACTCCAAGTGGGCTGTCATGTGCCTTTTACTGAGGAGTGGCTTCCGTCTGGCCACTCTACCAAAAAGGCCTGATTGGTGGAGTGCTGCAGAGATGGTTGTCCTTCTGGAATGTTCTCCCATCTCCACAGAGGAACTCTGGAGCTCTGTCAGGGTGACCATTGGGTTCTTGGTCACCTCCCTGAACAAGGCCCTTCTCCCCCAATTGCTCAGTTTGGCCAGGTGGCCAACTCTAGAAAGAGTCTTGGTGGTTCCAAACTTCTTCCCTTTAAGAATGATGGAGGCCACTGTGTTCTTGGGACCTTAAATGCAGCAGAAATGTTTTCCCCAGATATGTCTCTCGGCACAATCCTGTTTTGGAGCTCTACAGACAATTAATTAATTCGCCATCTTGTCTTGGTTTTTGCACTGTTAACTGCGGGAACTTATACAGACATATGTGTGCCTTTCCAAATCATGTCCAATCAGTTGAATTTACCACATGTGGACTCAAATCAAGTTGTACAAACATCTCAAGGATGATTCATGAAAAAAAAGGATGCATCTGAGCTCAATTTCGAGTCTCATAGCAAAGGGTCTGAATACTTATGTAAATAAGGTATTTGTTTTTTATAATTTATACATTTGAAAAAAATATTAACCTGTTTTCACTTTCAGTTTTGGGTACTGTGTGTAGATTTATTTAATCCATTTTAGAATAAGGCTGTAACGTAACAAAATGTGGAAATGGTCAAGGGGTTTGAATACTTTCCAAATGCACTGTAGATTAGAACAACTAGATTAGGGATCATCTACTAGAGCAGGGATCATCTACTAGAGCAGGGATCATCTACTAGAGCAGGGATCATCTACTAGAGCAGGGATCATCTACTAGAGCAGGGATCATCTACTAGAGCAGGGATCATCTACTAGAGCAGGGATCATCTACTCTACTAGAGCAGGGATCATCTACTAGAGCAGGGATCATCTACTAGAGCAGGGATCATCTACTAGAGCAGGGATCATCTACTAGAGCAGGGATCATCTACTAGAGCAGGGATCATCTACTAGAGTAGGGATCATCTACTAGATTAGAACAACTAGAGTAGGGATCATCTACTAGAGTAGGGATCATCTACTAGATTAGAACAACTAGAGTAGGGATCATCTACTAGATTAGAACAACTAGAGTAGGGATCATCTACTAGAGCAGGGATCATCTACTAGATTAGAACAACTAGAGCAGGGATCATCTACTAGATTAGAACAACTAGAGTAGGGATCATCTACTAGATTAGAACAACTAGAGTAGGGATCATCTACTAGAGCAGGGATCATCTAGATTAGAACAACTAGAGCAGGGATCATCTAGATTAGAACAACTAGAGCAGGGATCATCTACTAGATTAGAACAACTAGAGTATGGATCATCTACTAGATTAGAACAACTAGAGTAGGGATCATCTACTAGATTAGAACAACTAGAGTAGGGATCATCTACTAGATTAGAACAACTAGAGTAGGGATCATCTACTAGAGCAGGGATCATCAACTAGATTAGAACAACTAGATTAGGGATCATCTACTAGAGCAGGGATCATCTACTAGAGCAGGGATCATCTACTAGAGCAGGGATCATCTACTAGAGCAGGGATCATCTACTAGAGCAGGGATCATCTACTAGAGCAGGGATCATCTACTAGAGCAGGGATCATCTACTAGAGCAGGGATCATCTACTAGAGTAGGGATCATCTACTAGATTAGAACAACTAGAGTAGGGATCATCTACTAGAGTAGGGATCATCTACTAGATTAGAACAACTAGAGTAGGGATCATCTACTAGATTAGAACAACTAGAGTAGGGATCATCTACTAGAGCAGGGATCATCTACTAGAGCAGGGATCATCTACTAGATTAGAACAACTAGAGCAGGGATCATCTACTAGATTAGAACAACTAGAGTAGGGATCATCTACTAGATTAGGGATCATCTACTAGAGCAGGGATCATCTACTAGAGCAGGGATCATCTACTAGAGCAGGGATCATCTACTAGAGCAGGGATCATCTACTAGAGCAGGGATCATCTACTAGAGCAGGGACCATCTACTAGAGCAGGGATCATCTACTAGAGCAGGGATCATCTACTAGAGCAGGGATCATCTACTAGAGTAGGGATCATCTACTAGATTAGAACAACTAGAGTAGGGATCATCTACTAGAGTAGGGATCATCTACTAGATTAGAACAACTAGAGTAGGGATCATCTACTAGATTAGAACAACTAGAGTAGGGATCATCTACTAGAGCAGGGATCATCTACTAGATTAGAACAACTAGAGCAGGGATCATCTACTAGATTAGAACAACTAGAGTAGGGATCATCTACTAGATTAGGGATCATCTACTAGATTAGGGATCATCTACTAGATTAGGGATCATCTACTAGATTAGGGATCATCTACTAGAGCAGGGATCATCTACTAGAGCAGGGATCATCTACTAGAGCAGGGATCATCTACTAGAGCAGGGATCATCTACTAGAGCAGGGATCATCTACTAGAGCAGGGATCATCTACTAGAGCAGGGATCATCTACTAGAGCAGGGATCATCTACTAGAGCAGGGATCATCTACTAGATTAGAACAACTAGAGTAGGGATCATCTACTAGATTAGAACAACTAGAGTAGGGATCATCTACTAGATTAGAACAACTAGAGTAGGGATCATCTACTAGAGCAGGGATCATCTACTAGAGCAGGGATCATCTACTAGATTAGAACAACTAGAGTAGGGATCATCTACTAGATTAGAACAACTAGAGTAGGGATCATCTACTAGATTAGAACAACTAGAGTAGGGATCATCTACTAGATTAGAACAACTAGAGCAGGGATCATCTACTAGATTAGAACAACTAGAGCAGGGATCATCTACTAGATTAGAACAACTAGAGTAGGGATCATCTACTAGATTAGAACAACTAGAGCAGGGATCATCTACTAGATTAGAACAACTAGAGTAGGGATCATCTACTAGAGTAGGGATCATCTACTAGATTAGAACAACTAGAGTAGGGATCATCTACTAGATTAGAACAACTAGAGTAGGGATCATCTACTAGAGCAGGGATCATCTACTAGAGCAGGGATCATCTACTAGATTAGAACAACTAGAGCAGGGATCATCTACTAGATTAGAACAACTAGAGTAGGGATCATCTACTAGATTAGGGATCATCTACTAGAGCAGGGATCATCTACTAGAGCAGGGATCATCTACTAGAGCAGGGATCATCTACTAGAGCAGGGATCATCTACTAGAGCAGGGATCATCTACTAGAGTAGGGATCATCTACTAGATTAGAACAACTAGAGTAGGGATCATCTACTAGAGTAGGGATCATCTACTAGATTAGAACAACTAGAGTAGGGATCATCTACTAGATTAGAACAACTAGAGTAGGGATCATCTACTAGAGCAGGGATCATCTACTAGATTAGAACAACTAGAGCAGGGATCATCTACTAGATTAGAACAACTAGAGTAGGGATCATCTACTAGATTAGAACAACTAGAGTAGGGATCATCTACTAGAGCAGGGATCATCTAGATTAGAACAACTAGAGCAGGGATCATCTACTAGATTAGAACAACTAGAGTATGGATCATCTACTAGATTAGAACAACTAGAGTAGGGATCATCTACTAGATTAGAACAACTAGAGTAGGGATCATCTACTAGAGCAGGGATCATCAACTAGATTAGAACAACTAGATTAGGGATCATCTACTAGAGCAGGGATCATCTACTAGAGCAGGGATCATCTACTAGAGCAGGGATCATCTACTAGAGCAGGGATCATCTACTAGAGCAGGGATCATC
Organism: Oncorhynchus kisutch; assembly: GCF_002021735.2. Lineage (NCBI taxonomy): Eukaryota > Metazoa > Chordata > Actinopteri > Salmoniformes > Salmonidae > Oncorhynchus > Oncorhynchus kisutch. The sequence goes on from NC_034186.2 coordinate 1,925,321, forward strand.
TACTAGAGCAGGGATCATCTACTAGAGCAGGGATCATCTACTAGAGTAGGGATCATCTACTAGATTAGAACAACTAGAGTAGGGATCATCTACTAGAGTAGGGATCATCTACTAGATTAGAACAACTAGAGTAGGGATCATCTACTAGATTAGAACAACTAGAGTAGGGATCATCTACTAGAGCAGGGATCATCTACTAGAGCAGGGATCATCTACTAGATTAGAACAACTAGAGCAGGGATCATCTACTAGATTAGAACAACTAGAGTAGGGATCATCTACTAGAGCAGGGATCATCTACTAGAGCAGGGATCATCTACTAGAGCAGGGATCATCTACTAGAGCAGGGATCATCTACTAGAGCAGGGATCATCTACTAGAGCAGGGATCATCTACTAGAGCAGGGACCATCTACTAGAGCAGGGATCATCTACTAGAGCAGGGATCATCTACTAGAGCAGGGATCATCTACTAGAGTAGGGATCATCTACTAGATTAGAACAACTAGAGTAGGGATCATCTACTAGAGTAGGGATCATCTACTAGATTAGAACAACTAGAGTAGGGATCATCTACTAGATTAGAACAACTAGAGTAGGGATCATCTACTAGAGCAGGGATCATCTACTAGATTAGAACAACTAGAGCAGGGATCATCTACTAGATTAGAACAACTAGAGTAGGGATCATCTACTAGATTAGGGATCATCTACTAGATTGGGGATCATCTACTAGATTAGGGATCATCTACTAGATTAGGGATCATCTACTAGAGCAGGGATCATCTACTAGAGCAGGGATCATCTACTAGAGCAGGGATCATCTACTAGAGCAGGGATCATCTACTAGAGCAGGGATCATCTACTAGAGCAGGGATCATCTACTAGAGCAGGGATCATCTACTAGAGCAGGGATCATCTACTAGATTAGAACAACTAGAGTAGGGATCATCTACTAGATTAGAACAACTAGAGTAGGGATCATCTACTAGATTAGAACAACTAGAGTAGGGATCATCTACTAGAGCAGGGATCATCTACTAGAGCAGGGATCATCTACTAGATTAGAACAACTAGAGTAGGGATCATCTACTAGATTAGAACAACTAGAGTAGGGATCATCTACTAGATTAGAACAACTAGAGTAGGGATCATCTACTAGATTAGAACAACTAGAGCAGGGATCATCTACTAGATTAGAACAACTAGAGCAGGGATCATCTACTAGATTAGAACAACTAGAGTAGGGATCATCTACTAGATTAGAACAACTAGAGCAGGGATCATCTACTAGATTAGAACAACTAGAGTAGGGATCATCTACTAGATTAGAACAACTAGAGTAGGGATCATCTACTAGAGCAGGGATCATCTAGATTAGAACAACTAGAGCAGGGATCATCTACTAGATTAGAACAACTAGAGTAGGGATCATCTACTAGATTAGAACAACTAGAGTAGGGATCATCTACTAGATTAGAACAACTAGAGTAGGGATCATCTACTAGAGCAGGGATCATCAACTAGATTAGAACAACTAGAGCAGGGATCATCTACTAGATTAGAACAACTAGAGTAGGGATCATCTACTAGATTAGAACAACTAGAGTAGGGATCATCTACTAGAGCAGGGATCATCTACTAGATTAGAACAAATAGAGCAGGGATCATCTACTAGAGCAGGGATCATCTACTAGAGCAGGGATCATCTACTAGAGCAGGGATCATCTACTAGATTAGGGATCATCTACTAGATTAGGGATCATCTACTAGAGCAGGGATCATCTACTAGAGCAGGGATCATCTACTAGAGCAGGGATCATCTACTAGAGCAGGGATCATCTACTAGAGCAGGGATCATCTACTAGAGCAGGGATCATCTACTAGAGCAGGGATCATCTACTAGAGCAGGGATCATCTACTAGAGCAGGGATCATCTACTAGAGCAGGGATCATCTACTAGATTAGAACAACTAGAGCAGGGATCATCTACTAGATTAGAACAACTAGAGTAGGGATCATCTACTAGATTAGAACAACTAGAGTAGGGATCATCTACTAGATTAGAACAACTAGAGTAGGGATCATCTACTAGATTAGAACAACTAGAGTAGGGATCATCTACTAGAGCAGGGATCATCTACTAGAGCAGGGATCATCTACTAGAGCAGGGATCATCTACTAGAGCAGGGATCATCAACTAGATTAGAACAACTGGAGCAGGGATCAACTAGATTAAAACAACTAGAGTAGGGATCATCTACTAGATTAGAACAACTAGAGCAGGGATCATCTACTAGATTAGAACAACTAGAGCAGGGATCATCTACTAGATTAGAACAACTAGGTAGGGATCATCTACTAGAGCAGGGATCATCTAGATTAGAACAACTAGAGCAGGGATCATCTACTAGATTCAGCAGGGGACCATTTTTTTTCTGGTGCGGATGGTCGGGGCCTGGAAAATAATTGCAAATAATTTGTAGTCTGCACATTCACTGCAAGAAGACCACTAAAACCTAATTCTTTCAAACCATGCTTACATTTGTATATGTCTGTCTATTATGCGTGTGAAAACTTGGAATACAGAAGTGTTAAATTAAAATCTGCCTATTTCCTGGTGTTTTTACAGTCTTTTATATCCAACAATGAAAATGTTAAGTATTTCTTTATTTTTTGCTCAGAAAAGTTTTTGGGGCCAAATAAAACCACTCTGGAGCCAAATTCAGCCCGCGGGCCGCCAGTTGGGTAACCCTGCAGTAGGGTGTCATTTTGGACGCAGAATCATATCTTATACCTGACCTGTTTCATTGGGGCCTCCCAGATTACTTGGATAGATCTGTAACTTCTGTTGCTCTATACCCTTCTCTCTCTCTGTCCCTCTCTCTGTCTCGTCAGGTTACCTACTTCTCACACGTGTTTTAATGCTTTGCTGCTCCCTGAATACGATTCAAAGGAGAAACTGAAGGAGAGACTTCTCAAAGCCATCACTTATGCCAAAGGATTTGGAATGCTGTGAAACAAGCAAAAATGACAACTCTGCAAAAACAAAACAAAAACTTCCTGGCTTCAGTTCAATGGTTTTATGTTTTGTAATGGAGAAGGAAAGAATTATACAATGATGCAACAGTTGAAATTAATGTGGCATTACGACAAGGAAGTGCTCCAGAGACTGTGTGCCTGAACTGCAAATAGACTCAACTAGCAGAGATTCGATCTAGCCCCCCTCAGATCCATTTAATATACGTAGAACCTCTCCTTACATTCTAGGTTATTCAAGCTGTTGAAATCAGTTATAATTCTTACTGGAGCTCGCTGGGTTTATTTGATGTGTAAAAAAAAAAATTAAGAAGAAGAAGAAGCAGGTTATCATTGATTGTTGTGAAAGTGCACTTAACTAGACCTTCTGAATGTTAGTGAATGGAATATACATTACTGTATACTGCCATCTTAGGACATTTTGTTAGTTTATGATATTCTTTAATGCCAGCAGTGTTGTCGGTAACACTTCCTAATATAATACCCTCTTCATAATGCATTGAAAAGTACATTTATGAGCTATGCATAATGCATTATAATGCCTTCCAGGTGTTTTATAGCTGCTCATAGACCTCTATACTGCTTTGTTGCAAGTTTTATTGTCACGTGCACAAGTACTGTGAAATACTTTTTCACTGTACTTGAAGGGGGGTGTTCATATGACGTGTTAGCGTGGTGTCGCGTAAGGCACAGGACTATTCTAACCAGTACACCAACACAGTGTTCCTGCTCTGCTGTAAGCTATGCAAGTGGGACCCTATTCCCTACATAGTGCACTACTTTTCACTAGGGCCCCTACATAGGGAATAGGGTGCCATTTGGGGCGCCTTTTATGTATGATGGCGTTGCATCGTCGTCTGTACCTGCTGCCTCTTTGGCAAATCTCCCTGCTACTTTTGGCTGCGGTTCCTGCACTCTTTCTAATGTGTTGAATAGCTGTTCAATACGTATATGTTTTTTGCAATGTTCATTTTGTTTTGCCAGACAGAGCAGAACTCTCTGACGGAGTGCTTTCAGTTTTTTGTGTTTTATTTTAGTGCATGGTCACAGACACAAAGTAAGTCATTCGTTTTACAAAAGCTCCAGTGAATTGTCAGGTCATGTTAGTTCTTTGGTAGCTGTACTCTCACTTACAGTTGCAAAAAAAATTGGGGGGGGAAATGCTTTACCCAAAATCCCTTGGTTTTCCAGAAATCCCTTGGTTTTACAGAAATCCCTTGGTTTTACAGAAATCCCTTGGTTTTACAGAAATCCCTTGGTTTTACAGAAATCCCTTGGTTTTACAGAAATCCCGGTTGGAAGAGTCCCAGAATCTGGAGGGAATAAAGAGGAAATCCAGGATCTTCCAACCAGGAGTTTTGGAAAACCTGGGAACGGTAGCAGAATTCTGCAACCCTAATCTGACTTCACAGTTCATCTGACCCATATAATGTGAAATATTGACTTGGAGGAAAGTGTTTTATAATAATACCACTGAATTGACACATCAATGCTCAGAACAGCGTGTTATTCTCGGAAGTATTTTTGGTTCGTTAGTGTTTGATTTGGTGTGACTGTGGTTTGGTTTTCATTATGCTATATACCTGAAAGCCTGCCAAGCCATGCAGAACATTTTTGGTTTAATATCCAATAATGTGTACAACAGTCTTGGCAGGAAGGGTTTAATGGTTTGGTTTAATATCCTGTGATGTGTACAACAGTCTTGGCAAGAAAGTTCATTCATAAAGGATTCATTCCCCATGTTGTTTTACTGCCTGAATTCAAAATAGATTCAATATGAATGATTTTTTTCCCACCCTTTTACATACAATACCCCACAATTTTAGCAAATGTATTAAATAAAATCGATGCAATTTACATCAGTATTCACACCCCTAAATCAATACATGTCAGAATCCCGTTTCTGAATAAGTCTGTAAGAGATTTGCACACCTGGATCGTACAATATTTGCACATTCTTTAAAAATTTTTTAAAGTTCTGTCAATTGGTTGTTGATAATTGCTAGACAGCCACTTGAACGTCTTGCCGTAGCTTTTCAAGCAGATTTTAAGTCAAAACTGTAACTAGGTTCCTCAGGAACCTTCAATGTCATCTTGGTAAGCAACTCCAGTGTACATTTGGCCTTGTGTTTTCGGTTATTCTCCTGCTGAAAGGTCAATTTGTCTCCCAGTGTCTGTTGGAAAGTAGACTGAACCAGGTTCTCTCTAGTCCTTCCTGATGACAAGCATACCCATAACATGATGCAACCGCCACTATGCATAACACATATTGATTATATGAAGATTAGTACTTACTTAGTGATGTGTAGAATTTGCCCCAAACATAACACTTTTTATTCAGGGTATAAAGTTAATTTCTTTGCCACATTTTTTGCAGTTTTACTTTTAGTGCCATGTTGCAAACATGATCCATGTTTTGGAATATGTTTATTCCATACTTAGGCTTACTTCTTTTACCTTTTACTCTGTCATTTAGGTTAGTATTGTAGAGTTACTACAATGTTGTTGATCCATCCTCAGGTTTCTCCTTTCACAGCCATTAAACTCTAACTGTTTTAAAAGTCACCATTGGCCTCATAGTGAAGAATCTCTATTTAATCTGTTTTCAATTCAGGCTGTAAGACAAGATGTGGATAAAGTCCAACGGCTGTGAATACTTTCTGAATGAGATTTGTATTTAGCTGCCTGGTTTATTTTGATATTAATGGAAATTAAAGAAAGTACAAACATTTTAATTAAACACTTGATGTGTCAACATAATGCAAAATAAAATAATACATTTTTAACCCTGTCTCTGTGTAATCGTATCTGTGGACACTGTCATCGTATTAACTCCACTGTCATTCTCATCATATTAACATTCAACTCCATCTTCACTGACATTCTTATGACAAAATACTTCACTTTAATTCCCCTTCTTTGAATTATACACTGAGTATACCAAGCACTAGGAACACCTTCCTAATATTGAGTTCCACCCTTCCCTTTGCCCTCAGAACAGCCTCGATTTGTCGGGGCGTGGACTCTATAAAGTGTCGGAAGAGTGTCCCACAGGGATGCTGGCATGTTAACTCCGATGCTTCCGACAGTTGTGTCAAGTTGGCTGATGTCCTTTGGGTGGTGCAGTTCTTGACACAAACCGGTGCGCCTGGCACCTACTACCATCCCCTGTTCAAAGGCACTTAAGTCTTTGTCTTGCCCATTCACCCTCTGAATGGTACACATACACAAGCAATGTCTAATTTGTCTCAATACTTAAAAATCCTTCTATAACCGGTCTCCTCCCCTTCATCTACACGGATTGAAGTGGATTTAATAACAAGTTGCATCAATAAGGGATCATAGCATTCAGCTGGAAAGAGCAGCTGTTATGTTTTGTATACTAAGTGTAGTTTCAACTTCACAGTTGTAATGTTTTATAAATCCCAACCACTAACAAAAACATGTGGCGTGTCTCCTTCCAGCTGCTGTAGATGTGTAGCACATAGCACTCCTCAGCCTGAAGTATCCTCAGCCAATAGCTAGCTTTCTGCATGGCGCTGACTGGTAAGACACCTCCTGAGGACCAACCTGGTCTCAGAGCATTGTGGATTATCCTGTACGTAAATCTGAGACACTCCATGTTTTATGATATTGTTGTGTTGCATTTCCTTCTATAGTTAGAGGACTCCTGATATCTCCAGGAGTGATACATTTATTTTTTTGCCTTCATCTGTGGTCTAGTACTGTATTTTTGCTAGCTAAGGCCATCTACTTGAAGTGCTGCCTGTCTACCCTGTAGCCTAGTTGGTGTGTGAACTGCTGACTGTCTTCCCTGTAGCCTAGTTGGTGTGTGAACTGCTGACTGTCTTCCCTGTAGCCTAGTTGGTGTGTGAACTGCTGCCTGTCTTCCCTGTAGCCTAGTTGGTGTGGGAACTGCTGACTGTCTTCCCTGTAGCCTAGTTGGTGTGTGAACTGCTGACTGTCTTCCCTGTAGCCTAGTTGGTGTGTGAACTGCTGACTGTCTTCCCTGTAGCCTAGTTGGTGTGTGAACTGCTGACTGTCTTCCCTGTAGCCTAGTTGGTGTGTGAACTGCTGACTGTCTTCCCTGTAGCCTAGTTGGTGTGTGAACTGCTGACTGTCTTCCCTGTAGCCTAGTTGGTATGTGAACTGCTGACTGCTCATAACTTACAGCAACCAGGATCAAGGGACAGGGGAATATGTGACTTGTTTTGGTAATCAGTGGCTGTATTGGAGAGGGAGTGGTTTCTCCTCTCCTAGACAATCACCAATTAGTACAGAGAGGTGTACTTCAGTCTCCCCTGGTTTCTGAGCGGCAGGTTTAAGCGGTGGTCATGTCTCGTTGGCAAAACTAAGACCGTGGCCGAAACGGTTTCTCAACTATGTGTGTGTGTGTGTTTTCTATATGTGTCGAGGCATTGAACGCTTTAGCATGATTATTTCTCTTCACAACTGGCTATGTGATTATTTCAGCTCAATGGGTGGAACTTTTGTTGACAATTTCGATACCTTTTGGAAACAACACGTTTTATAAGGAGGATGGGAACCACCCAAATCATTTGGGTTCCTGGATCCTTTCACAGCATTATCAGGCTGCGTTGAGACAGTGACTTATCAATGACCCAAGGCCAGCTCAGTTCATTCCTACCATTGTGTCACTGAGTCATCATAATGCTTCAGCAAATGTACATTATCCCAGGGGTGTTGGTACACACAATGTAAGTAACCTATAACCTGTAACCTAGTAATGTCAGCCTCTGCTGATCCTACAGCTATTCTATGCAATAATCATGTCTATGAACCAGATTTATACTGTCAGCTCTAAGCTGGTGTGCCCTGGGAGGAAGTCCACTGCTCACTCTGCACTAACATAAAGAACATAAGCACATCTACTGCTGCTAAGCTTCCCAGGACAGCAATGAAAACAAGGATCTCAGAAGACAAGTGCTCAAAATAGCCCACGTTAACATATGTAGCTTAAGAAACAAGGTTCATGAAATCAATAATTTGCTAGTAAAAGATGACATTCATATTCTGGACTACAGGACTACAGGAAAAAGAGGGCCGAGCATGCCCCCATTCTCATCGACGGGGCTGCAGTGGGGCAGGTTGAGAGCTTCAAGTTCCTTGGTGTCCACATCACTAACATGGTCCAAGCACACCAAGACAGTCGTGAAGAGGGCACGACAAAACCTATTCCCCCTCATGAGACTGAAAAGATTTGGCATGTGTCCTCAGATCCTCTAAAGGTTCCACAGCTGCACCATCGTGGTGCATCACTACTGATCACTACAACTGCTCGGCCTCCGACCACAAGGCACTTCAGAGGGTAGTGTAAACGGCTCAGTACATCACTGGGGCCAAGCTTCCTGCCATCCAGGACCTCTATACCAGGCGGTGTCAGAGTAAGGCCCCAAAAAAATTCAAAGACTCCAGCCACCCTAATCATAGACTGTTCTCTCTGCTACCGCAAGGCAAGTGGTACCGGAGCGCCAAGTCTAGGTCCAAGAGGCTTCTAAACAGCTTCTACCCCCAAGCCATAAGACTCCTGATCACTTAATCAAATTTTACATCACTGCTACCCCTTTTACATCACTGCTACTCTTTGTTATCATCTATGCATAGTCACTTTAATAACTCTACCTTCAACACCCTGTATATAGCCTCCACATTGACTCTGTACCGGTACCCCCTGTATATAGCCTCCACATTGACTCTGTACCGGTACCCCCTGTATATAGCCTCCACATTGACTCTGTACCGGTACCCCCTGTATATAGCCTCCACATTGACTCTGTACCGGTACCCCCTGTATATAGCCTCCACATTGACTCTGTACCGGTACCCCCTGTATATAGCCTCCACATTGACTCTGTACCGGTACTCCCTGTATATAGCTTCCACATTGACTCTGTACCGGTACTCCCTGTATATAGCCTCCACATTGACTCTGTACCGGTACTCCCTGTATATAGCCTCCACATTGACTCTGTACCCCCTGTATATAGCCTCCACATTGACTCTGTACCGGTACCCCCTGTATATAGCCTCCACACTGACTCTGTACCGGTACCCCCTGTATATAGCCTCCACATTGACTCTGTACCGGTACCCCCCCGTATATAGCCTCCACATTGACTCTGTACCGGTACCCCCTGTATATAGCCTCCACATTGACTCTGTACCCCCTGTATATAGCCTCCACATTGACTCTGTACCGGTAACCCCTGTATATAGTCTCCACATTGACTCTGTACCGGTAACCCCTGTATATAGCCTCCACATTGACTCTGTACCGGTACCCCCTGTATATAGCCTCCACACTGACTCTGTACCGGTACCCCCTGTATATAGCCTCCACATTGACTCTGTACCGGTACTCCCTGTATATAGCTTCCACATTGACTCTGTACCGGTACTCCCTGTATATAGCCTCCACATTGACTCTGTACCGGTGCCTCCTGTATATAGCCTCCACATTGACTCTGTACCGGTACCCCCTGTATATAGCCTCCACATTGACTCTGTACCCCCTGTATATAGCCTCCACATTGACTCTGTACCGGTACCCCCTGTATATAGCCTCCACATTGACTCTGTACCGGTACCCCCTGTATATAGCCTCCACATTGACTCTGTACCGGTACCCCCTGTATATAGCCTCCACATTGACTCTGTACCGGTACCCCCTGTATATAGCCTCCACATTGACTCTGTACCGGTACCCCCTGTATATAGCCTCCACATTGACTCTGTACCGGTACCCCCTGTATATAGCCTCCACATTGACTCTGTACCGTAACACCCTGTATATAGCCTCCACATTGACTCTGTACCGGTACCCCCTGTATATAGCCTCCACATTGACTCTGTACTGGTACCCCGCTGTGTATGTGACTAATGAGATTTTATTTTATTTGATATCTTTGAAACTCACTTAGATAATATATTTGGTGATACAGTGGTAGCAATACAAGGTTATAACATTTACAGAGAATACAGAAATGTCAATGGTGGAGGTGTTGCTGTTTATATTCAGAACCACATTCCTGTAAAGCTTAGAGAGGATCTCATGTTAAATACTGTAATATGGCTACAGGTTCATCTGCCTCACCTAAAGCCCATTCTGGTGGGAAGCTGCTATAGACCACCAAGTGCTAACAGTCAGTATCTGGATGAAATGCTTGATAATGTATGTGATATCAATAGAGAGGTATATTTTCTGGGTGATTTAAATATTGACTGGTTTTCATCATCACTCAGGAAAAAGCTTCAACCAGTGCCTGCAACCGGGAACAGGTTGTCAGTCAACCTACCAGGGTAGTTACAAACAGCACAGGAATGAAATAATCCACATGTATTGATCACATCTTTACTAATTCTGCAGATATTTGCATCGGATGTAGTGATCACAACATTGTAGCCATATCTAGGAAAGGCTGGGCCTAATATAGTGTATAAGAGGTCAGTCTGGGCCTAATATAGTGTATAAGAGGTCAGGCTGGGCCTAATATAGTGTATAAGAGGTCAGTCTGGGCCTAATATAGTGTATAAGAGGTCAGTCTGGGCCTAATATAGTGTATAAGAGGTCAGTCTGGGCCTAATATAGTGTATAAGAGGTCAGGCTGGGCCTAATATAGTGTATAAGAGGTCAGTCTGGGCCTAATATAGTGTATAAGAGGTCAGGCTGGGCCTAATATAGTGTATAAGAGGTCAGGCTGGGCCTGATATAGTGTATAAGAGGTCAGGCTGGGCCTGATATAGTGTATAAGAGGTCAGTCTGGGCCTGATATAGTGTATAAGAGGTCAGTCTGGGCCTGATATAGTGTATAAGAGGTCAGTCTGGGCCTAATATAGTGTATAAGAGGTCAGTCTGGGCCTAATATAGTGTATAAGAGGTCAGGCTGGGCCTAATATAGTGTATAAGAGGTCAGTCTGGGCCTAATATAGTGTATAAGAGGTCAGTCTGGGCCTAATATAGTGTATAAGAGGTCAGGCTGGGCCTAATATAGTGTATAAGAGGTCAGTCTGGGCCTAATATAGTGTATAAGAGGTCAGTCTGGGCCTAATATAGTGTATAAGAGGTCAGTCTGGGCCTAATATAGTGTATAAGAGGTCAGTCTGGGCCTAATATAGTGTATAAGAGGTCAGTCTGGGCCTAATATAGTGTATAAGAGGTCAGTCTGGGCCTAATATAGTGTATAAGAGGTCAGTCTGGGCCTAATATAGTGTATAAGAGGTCAGTCTGGGCCTAATATAGTGTATAAGAGGTCAGTCTGGGCCTAATATAGTGTATAAGAGGTCAGTCTGGGCCTAATATAGTGTATAAGAGGTCAGGCTGGGCCTAATATGGTGTATAAGAGGTCAGGCTGGGCCTAATATAGTGTATAAGAGGTCAGGCTGGGCCTAATATAGTGTATAAGAGGTCAGTCTGGGCCTAATATAGTGTATAAGAGGTCAGGCTGGGCCTAATATAGTGTATAAGAGGTCAGTCTGGGCCTAATATAGTGTATAAGAGGTCAGGCTAGGCCTAATATAGTGTATAAGAGGTCAGGCTGGGCCTAATATAGTGTATAAGAGGTCAGTCTGGGCCTAATATAGTGTATAAGAGGTCAGTCTGGGCCTAATATAGTGTATAAGAGGTCAGTCTGGGCCTAATATAGTGTATAAGAGGTCAGGCTGGGCCTAATATAGTGTATAAGAGGTCAGGCTGGGCCTAATATAGTGTATAAGAGGTCAGGCTGGGCCTAATATAGTGTATAAGAGGTCAGTCTGGGCCTAATATAGTGTATAAGAGGTCAGGCTGGGCCTAATATAGTGTATAAGAGGTCAGGCTGGGCCTAATATAGTGTATAAGAGGTCAGTCTGGGCCTATTATAGTGTATAAGAGGTCAGTCTGGGCCGAATATAGTGTATAAGAGGTCAGTCTGGGCCGAATATAGTGTATAAGAGGTCAGTCTGGGCCTAATATAGTGTATAAGAGGTCAGGCTGGGCCTAATATAGTGTATAAGAGGTCAGGCTGGGCCTAATATAGTGTATAAGAGGTCAGTCTGGGCCTAATATAGTGTATAAGAGGTCAGTCTGGGCCCTAATATAGTGTATAAGAGGTCAGTCTGGGCCTAATATAGTGTATAAGAGGTCAGTCTGGGCCTAATATAGTGTATAAGAGGTCAGGCTGGGCCTAATATAGTGTATAAGAGGTCAGTCTGGGCCTAATATAGTGTATAAGAGGTCAGTCTGGGCCTAATATAGTGTATAAGAGGTCAGGCCGGGCCTAATATAGTGTATAAGAGGTCAGTCTGGGCCTAATATAGTGTATAAGAGGTCAGGCTGGGCCTAATATAGTGTATAAGAGGTCAGGCTGGGCCTAATATAGTGTATAAGAGGTCAGGCTGGGCCTAATATAGTGTATAAGAGGTCAGTCTGGGCCTAATATAGTGTATAAGAGGTCAGGCTGGGCCTAATATAGTGTATAAGAGGTCAGGCTGGGCCTAATATAGTGTATAAGATAAGAGGTCAGGCTGGGCCTAATATAGTGTATAAGAGGTCAGGCTGGGCCTAATATAGTGTATAAGAGGTCAGGCTGGGCCTAATATAGTGTATAAGAGGTCAGGCTGGGCCTAATATAGTGTATAAGAGGTCAGGCTGGGCCTAATATAGTGTATAAGAGGTCAGTCTGGGCCTAATATAGTGTATAAGAGGTCAGGCTGGGCCTAATATAGTGTATAAGAGGTCAGGCTGGGCCTAATATAGTGTATAAGAGGTCAGGCTGGGCCTAATATAGTGTATAAGAGGTCAGGCTGGGCCTAATATAGTGTATAAGAGGTCAGGCTGGGCCTAATATAGTGTATAAGAGGTCAGGCTGGGCCTAATATAGTGTATAAGAGGTCAGGCTGGGCCTAATATAGTGTATAAGAGGTCAGGCTGGGCCTAATATAGTGTATAAGAGGTCAGGCTGGGCCTAATATAGTGTATAAGAGGTCAGGCTGGGCCTAATATAGTGTATAAGAGGTCAGGCTGGGCCTATTATAGTGTATTAGAGGTCAGGCTGGGCCTATTATAGTGTATTAGAGGTCAGTCTGGGCCTAATATAGTGTATAAGAGGTCAGTCTGGGCCTAATATAGTGTATAAGAGGTCAGTCTGGGCCTAATATAGTGTATAAGAGGTCAGTCTGGGCCTAATATAGTGTATAAGAGGTCAGTCTGGGCCTAATATAGTGTATAAGAGGTCAGTCTGGGCCTAATATAGTGTATAAGAGGTCAGGCTGGGCCTAATATAGTGTATAAGAGGTCAGGCTGGGCCTAATATAGTGTATAAGAGGTCAGGCTGGGCCTAATATAGTGTATAAGAGGTCAGTCTGGGCCGAATATAGTGTATAAGAGGTCAGTCTGGGCCTAATATAGTGTATAAGAGGTCAGTCTGGGCCTAATATAGTGTATAAGAGGTCAGTCTGGGCCTAATATAGTGTATAAGAGGTCAGGCTGGGCCTAATATAGTGTATAAGAGGTCAGTCTGGGCCTAATATAGTGTATAAGAGGTCAGTCTGGGCCTAATATAGTGTATAAGAGGTCAGGCTGGGCCTAATATAGTGTATAAGAGGTCAGTCTGGGCCTAATATAGTGTATAAGAGGTCAGTCTGGGCCTAATATAGTGTATAAGAGGTCAGGCTGGGCCTAATATAGTGTATAAGAGGTCAGGCTGGGCCTAATATAGTGTATAAGAGGTCAGTCTGGGCCTATATAGTGTATAAGAGGTCAGTCTGGGCCTAATATAGTGTATAAGAGGTCAGGCTGGGCCTAATATAGTGTATAAGAGGTCAGTCTGGGCCTAATATAGTGTATAAGAGGTCAGTCTGGGCCTGATATAGTGTATAAGAGGTCAGTCTAGGCCTAATATAGTGTATAAGAGGTCAGTCTGGGCCTAATATAGTGTATAAGAGGTCAGTCTGGGCCTAATATAGTGTATAAGAGGTCAGGCTGGGCCTAATATAGTGTATAAGAGGTCAGTCTGGGCCTAATATAGTGTATAAGAGGTCAGGCTGGGCCTAATATAGTGTATAAGAGGACAGGCTGGGCCTGATATAGTGTATAAGAGGTCAGGCTTTTTAGTTTACCTTTATTTAACTAGGCAAGTCAATTAAGTACAAATTCTTATTTATAATGACAGCCTACCAAAAGGCAAAAGGCCTCCTGCAGCGATGGGGGCTGGGATTAAAAATAAAAATAAATAAAAATAGGACAAACCACATCACTACATAGAGAGACACCACAACACTACATAAAGAGAGACCACAACACTACATAAAGAGAGACAACACTACATAAAGAGAGACCACAACACTACATAAAGAGAGACCACAACACTACATAAAGAGAGACAACACTACATAAAGAGAGACCACAACACTACATAAAGAGAGACAACACTACATAAAGAGAGACCACACTACATAGAGACAGACACCACAACACTAAATAAAGAGAGACACCAGAACACTACATAAAGAGAGACCACACTACATAAAGAGAGAACACACTACATAAAGAGAGACCACACTACATAAAGAGAGACAACACTACATAAGAGACACCACAACACTACATAAAGAGAGACAACACTACATAAAGAGAGACCACACTACATAAAGAGAGACACCACAACACTACATAAAGAGAGACCACAACACTACATAAAGAGAGACACCACAACACTACATAAAGAGAGACACCACTACACTACATAAAGAGAGACAACACTACACTACATAGAGACAACACTACACTACATAAAGAGAGACAACACTACATAGAGAGAGACAACACAACACTACATAGAGACAACACAACACTACATAAAGAGAGACACCACTACATAGAGAGACACCACAACACTACATAGAGACCACACTACATAAAGAGAGACACTACAACACTACATAAAGAGAGACCACAACACTACATAGAGACCACACTACATAAAGAGAGACCACACTACATAAAGAGAGACAACACTACATAAAGAGAGACACAACAACACTACATAAAGAGAGACAACACTACATAAAGAGAGACACCACAACACTACATAAAGAGAGACACCACAACACTACATAGAGACACCACTACACTACATAAAGAGAGACACCATTACACTACATAAAGAGAGACAACACTACACTACATAACGAGAGACAACACTACACTACATAAAGAGAGACAACACTACATAGAGAGAGACAACACAACACTACATAGAGACAACACTACACTACATAAAGAGAGAACACACTACACTACATAAAGAGAGACAACACTACATAGAGAGAGACAACACAACACTACATAAAGAGAGACACCACTACATAAAGAGAGACACCACAACACTACATAAAGAGAGACAACACTACACTACATAAAGAGAGACAACACAACACTACATAAAGAGAGACACCACTACATAAAGAGAGACACCACAACACTACATAAAGAGAGACACCACAACACTACATAAAGAGAGACAACACAACACTACATAGAGACAACACAACACTACATAAAGAGAGACACCACGACACGGCATAAAGAGAGACAATACAACACTACAGAAAGAGAGACACCACAACACTACATAAAGAGAGACAACACTACATAGAGACAACACTACATAAAGAGACACCACAACACTACATAAAGAGAGACACCACTGCACTACATAAAGAGAGACACCACAACACTACATAAAGAGAGACAACACTACATAAAGAGAGACCACAACACTACATAAAGAGAGACCACACTACATAAAGAGAGACACTACAACTCTACATAAAGAGAGACCACAACACTACATAAAGAGAGACCACACTACATAGAGACACTACAACACTACATAAAGAGAGACCACAACACTACATAAAGAGAAGCACCACAACACTACATAAAGAGAGACAACACTACATAAAGAGAGACCACACTACATAAAGACAGACACCACAACACTACATAAAGAGAGACACCAGAACACTACATAAAGAGAGACCACACTACATAAAGAGAGACAACACTACATAAAGAGAGACACCACAACACTACATAAGGAGAGACCACAACACTACATAAAGAGAGACACCACAACACTACATAGAGACACCACTACACTACATAAAGAGAGACAACCCTACACTACATAAAGAGAGACAACACTACACTACATAAAGAGAGACAACACTACATAGAGAGAGACACCACAACACTACATAAAGAGAGACACCACTACATAGAGAGACACCACAACACTACATAAAGAGAGACCACACTACATAAAGAGAGACACTACAACACTACATAAAGAGAGACACAACAACACTACATAAAGAGAGACACAACAGTGTTGTGGTCTCTCTTTATGTAGTGTTGTAGTGTCTCTATAAAGAGAGACACCACAACACTACATAAAGAGAGACACCACAACACTACATAAAGAGAGACACCACTACACTACATAAAGAGAGACACCATTACACTACATAAAGAGAGACAACACTACACTACATAAAGAGAGACAACACTACACTACATAAAGAGAGACAACACTACATAGAGACAACACAACACTACATAAAGAGAGACAACACTACACTACATAAAGAGAGACAACACTACACTACATAAAGAGAGACAACACTACATAGAGAGAGACAACACAACACTACATAAAGAGAGACACCACTACATAAAGAGAGACACCACAACACTACATAAAGAGAGACAACACTACACTACATAAAGAGAGACAACACAACACTACATAAAGAGAGACACCACTACATAAAGAGAGACACCACAACACTACATAAAGAGAGACACCACAACACTACATAAAGAGAGACAACACAACACTACATAGAGACAACACAACACTACATAAAGAGAGACACCACGACACGGCATAAAGAGAGACAATGCAACACTACAGAAAGAGAGACACCACAACACTACATAAAGAGAGACCACAACACTACATAGAGACCACACTACATAAAGAGAGACACTACAACACTACATAAAGAGAGACCACAACACTACATAGAGACCACACTACATAAAGAGAGACCACACTACATAAAGAGAGACAACACTACATAAAGAGAGACACAACAACACTACATAAAGAGAGACAACACTACATAAAGAGAGACACCACAACACTACATAAAGAGAGACACCACAACACTACATAAAGAGAGACACCACTACACTACATAAAGAGAGACACCATTACACTACATAAAGAGAGACAACACTACACTACATAACGAGAGACAACACTACACTACATAAAGAGAGACAACACTACATAGAGAGAGACAACACAACACTACATAAAGAGAGACAACACTACACTACATAAAGAGACAACACTACACTACATAAAGAGAGACAACACTACATAGAGAGAGACAACACAACACTACATAAAGAGAGACACCACTACATAAAGAGAGACACCACAACACTACATAAAGAGAGACACCACAACACTACATAAAGAGAGACAACACTACACTACATAAAGAGAGACAACACAACACTACACAAAGAGAGACACCACTACATAAAGAGAGACACCACAACACTACATAAAGAGAGACACCACAACACTACATAAAGAGAGACACCACAACACTACATAAAGAGAGACAACACAACACTACATAGAGGCAACACAACACTACATAAAGAGAGACACCACGACACGGCATAAAGAGAGACAATACAACACTACAGAAAGAGAGACACCACAACACTACATAAAGAGAGACAACACTACATAGAGACAACACTACATAAAGAGAGACACCACAACACTACATAAAGAGAGACACCACTGCACTACATAAAGAGAGACACCACAACACTACATAAAGAGAGACAACACTACATAAATAGAGACCACAACACTACATAAAGAGAGACCACACTACATAAAGAGAGACACTACAACTCTACATAAAGAGAGACCACAACACTACATAAAGAGAGACCACACTACATAGAGACACTACAACACTACATAAAGAGAGACCACAACACTACATAAAGAGAAGCACCACAACACTACATAAAGAGAGACAACACTACATAAAGAGAGACCACACTACATAAAGACAGACACCACAACACTACATAAAGAGAGACACCAGAACACTACATAAAGAGAGACCACACTACATAAAGAGAGACAACACTACATAAAGAGAGACACCACAACACTACATAAGGAGAGACCACAACACTACATAAAGAGAGACACCACAACACTTCATAGAGACACCACTACACTACATAAAGAGAGACAACCCTACACTACATAAAGAGAGACAACACTACACTACATAAAGAGAGACAACACTACATAGAGAGAGACACCACAACACTACATAAAGAGAGACACCACTACATAGAGAGACACCACAACACTACATAAAGAGAGACCACACTACATAAAGAGAGACACTACAACACTACATAAAGAGAGACACAACAACACTACATAAAGAGAGACAACACTACATAAAGAGAGACACAACAGTGTTGTGGTCTCTCTTTATGTAGTGTTGTAGTGTCTCTATAAAGAGAGACACCACAACACTACATAAAGAGAGACACCACAACACTACATAAAGAGAGACACCACTACACTACATAAAGAGAGACACCATTACACTACATAAAGAGAGACAACACTACACTACATAAAGAGAGACAACACTACACTACATAAAGAGAGACAACACTACATAGAGAGAGACAACACAACACTACATAAAGAGAGACAACACTACACTACATAAAGAGAGACACTACACTACATAAAGAGAGACAACACTACATAGAGAGAGACAACACAACACTACATAAAGAGAGACACCACTACATAAAGAGAGACACCACAACACTACATAAAGAGAGACAACACTACACTACATAAAGAGAGACAACACAACACTACATAAAGAGAGACACCACTACATAAAGAGAGACACCACAACACTACATAAAGAGAGACACCACAACACTACATAAAGAGAGACAACACAACACTACATAGAGACAACACAACACTACATAAAGAGAGACACCACGACACGGCATAAAGAGAGACAATGCAACACTACAGAAAGAGAGACACCACAACACTACATAAAGAGAGACAACACTACATAGAGACAACACTACATAAAGAGAGACACCACAACACTACATAGAGACACCACAACACTTCATAGAGAGACCACACTACATAAAGAGAGACCACACTACATAAAGAGAGACAACACTACATAAAGAGAGACAACACTACATAAAGAGAGACACAACAACACTACATAAAGAGAGACAACACTACATAAAGAGAGACCACACTACATAAAGAGAAACACCACATAGAGAGACAACACTACATAAAGAGAGACCACACTACATAAAGAGAGACCACACTACATAAAGAGAGACAAAACTACATAAAGAGAGACACCACAACACTACATAAAGAGAGACACCACAACACTACATAAAGAGCGACACCACAACACTACATAAAGAGAGACGCCGCAACACTACATAAAGAGAGACACCACTACACTACATAAAGAGAGACACCACTACACTACATAAAGAGAGACACCACTACACTACATAAAGAGAGACAACACTACACTACATAAAGAGAGACAACACTACACTACATAAAGAGAGACAACACTACATAGAGAGAGACAACACACCACTACATAAAGAGAGACACCCCTACACTACATAAAGAGAGACACCACTACACTACATAAAGAGAGACACCACTACACTACATAAAGAGAGACAACACTACACTACATAAAGAGAGACAACTCTACACTACATAAAGAGAGAAAACACTACAGAGAGAGAGACAACACACCACTACATAAAGAGAGACACCACAACACTACATAAAGAGAGACACCACTACATAAAGAGAGACACCACAACACTATATAGAGACACCACTACATAAAGAGAGACACCACAACACTACATAAAGAGAGACACCACTACACTACATAAAGAGAGACACCATTACACTACATAAAAAGAGACAACACTACACTACATAAAGAGAGACAACACTACACTACATAAAGAGAGACAACACTACATAGAGAGAGACAACACAACACTACATAAAGAGAGATAACACTACACTACATAAAGAGAGACAACACTACACTACATAAAGAGAGACAACACTACATAGAGAGAGACAACACAACACTACATAAAGAGAGACACCACTACATAAAGAGAGACACCACAACACTACATAGAGACACCACTACATAAAGAGAGACACCACAACACTACATAAAGAGAGACACCACTACACTACATAGAGACACCACTGCACTACATAAAGAGAGACAACACTACATAAAGAGAGACACCACAACACTACATAGAGACAACACTACATAAAGAGAGACCACAACACTACATAAAGAGAGACACCACTACACTACATAGAGACACCACTGCACTACATAAAGAGAGACCACACTACATAAAGAGAGACACTACAACACTACATAGAGACCACAACACTACATAAAGAGAAACACCACAACACTACATAAAGAGAGACAACACTACATAAAGAGAGACCACACTACATAAAGACAGACACCACAACACTACATAAAGAGAGACACCAGAACACTACATAAAGAGAGACCACACTACGTAAAGAGAGACCACACTACATAAAGAGAGACCACACTACATAAAGAGAGACAGCACTACATAAGAGACACCACACCACTACATAAAGAGAGACAACACTACATAAAGAGAGACCACACTACATAAAGAGAGACACCACAACACTACATAAAGAGAGACCACAACACTACATAAAGAGAGACACCACAACACTACATAGAGACACCACTACACTACATAAAGAGAGACAACCCTACACTACATAAAGAGAGACAACACTACACTACATAAAGAGAGACAACACTACATAGAGAGAGACACCACAACACTACATAAAGAGAGACACCACTACATAGAGAGACACCACAACACTACATAAAGAGAGACCACACTACATAAAGAGAGACACTACAACACTACATAAAGAGAGACCACAACACTACATAAAGAGAGACCACAACACTACATAAAGAGAGACCACAACACTACATAAAGAGAAACACCACAACACTACCTAGAGAGACAACACTACAGAAAGAGAGACCACACTACATAAAGAGAGACCACACTACATAAAGAGAGACAACACTACATAAAGAGAGACACAACAACACTACATAAAGAGAGACAACACTACATAAAGAGAGACACCACAACACTACATAAAGAGAGACACCACAACACTACATAAAGAGAGACACCACTACACTACATAAAGAGAGACACCATTACACTACATAAAGAGAGACAACACTACACTACATAAAGAGAGACAACACTACACTACATAAAGAGAGACAACACTACATAGAGAGAGACAACACAACACTACATAAAGAGAGACAACACTACACTACATAAAGAGAGACAACACTACACTACATAAAGAGAGACAACACTACATAGAGAGAGACAACACAACACTACATAGAGACAACACAACACTACATAAAGAGAGACACCACGACACGGCATAAAGAGAGACAATACAACAGTACAGAAAGAGAGACACCACAACACTACATAAAGAGAGACAACACTACATAGAGACAACACTACATAAGAGACACCACAACACTACATAAAGAGAGACACCACTGCACTACATAAAGAGAGACAACACTACATAAAGAGAAACACCACAACACTACATAGAGAGACCACACTACATAAAGAGAGACCACACTACATAAAGAGAGACCACACTACATAAAGAGAGACAACACTACATAAAGAGAGACAACACTACATAAAGAGAGACACAACAACACTACATAAAGAGAGACAACACTACATAAAGAGAGACCACACTACATAAAGAGAAACACCACAACACTACATAGAGAGACAACACTACATAAAGAGAGACCACACTACATAAAGAGAGACCACACTACATAAAGAGAGACAAAACTACATAAAGAGAGACACCACAACACTACATAAAGAGAGACACCACAACACTACATAAAGAGCGACACCACAACACTACATAAAGAGAGACGCCACAACACTACATAAAGAGAGACACCACTACACTACATAAAGAGAGACACCACTACACTACATAAAGAGAGACACCACTACACTACATAAAGAGAGACAACACTACACTACATAAAGAGAGACAACACTACACTACATAAAGAGAGACAACACTACATAGAGAGAGACAACACACCACTACATAAAGAGAGACACCACTACACTACATAAAGAGAGACACCACTACACTACATAAAGAGAGACACCACTACACTACATAAAGAGAGACAACACTACACTACATAAAGAGAGACAACTCTACACTACATAAAGAGAGAAAACACTACAGAGAGAGAGACAACACACCACTACATAAAGAGAGACACCACAACACTACATAAAGAGACACCACTACATAAAGAGAGACACCACAACACTACATAGAGACACCACTACATAGAGAGACACCACAACACTACATAAAGAGAGACAACACTACACTACATAAAGAGAGACACCACAACACTACATAAAGAGAGACAACACAACACTACAAAGAGAGTTGACAGCACTACATAAAGAGAGACACCACAACACTACATAAAGAGAGACAACACTACATAAAGAGAGACACCACAACACTACATAAAGAGAGACAACACAACACTACATAAAGAGAGACACCACAACATGGCATAAAGAGAGACAATACAACACTACAGAAAGAGAGACACCACAACGCTACATAAAGAGAGACAACACTACATAGAGACAACACTACATAAAGAGAGACACCACAACACTACATAAAGAGAGACACCACTGCACTACATAAAGAGAGACAACACTACATAAAGAGAGACACCACAACACTACATACAGAGAGACACCACAACACTGCATAAAGAGAGACACCACAACACTACATACAGAGAGACACCACAACACTGCATAAAGAGAGACACCACAACACTACATAAAGAGAGACACCACAACACTGCATAAAGAGAGACACCACAACACTACATAAAGAGAGACCTAAGACAACAACATAGCATGGCAGCAACACATGAAAACACAGCATGGTAGCAACACAACATAACAACAACATGGTAGCAACACAACATGACAACAACATGGTAGCAACACAACATAACAACATGGTAGCAACACAACATAACAACAACATGGTAGCAACACAACATGGCAGCAGAACAACATGGTACAAACATTATTGGGCAGAGACAACAGCACAAAGGGCAAGAAGGTAGAGACAACAATACATCACACGAAGCAGCCACAACTGTCGATAAGCGTGTCCATGATTGAGTCTTTGAATGAAGAAACGTAGATTAAATCGTCCAGTTTGAGTGTTTGTTGCAGCTCGTTCCAGTCGCTAGCTGCAGCGAACTGAAAAGAGGCGCGACTCAGGGATGTGTGTGCTTTGTGGACCTTTAACAGAATGTGACTGGCAGAACAGGTGTTGTATATGGAGGATGAGGGCTGCAGTAGATATCTCAGAGAGGGGGGAGTGAGGCCTAAGAGGGATTTATAAATAAGCATCAACCTGTGGGTCTTGCGACAGGTATACAGAGATGACCAGTTCACAGAGGAGTATAGAGTGCAGTGATGTGTCTTATAAGGAGCATTGGGGGCAAATCTGATGGCCGAATGAGAGCACCCTTACCTGCCGATCTATAAATTACTTCTCCGTAATCTAGCATGGGTAGGATGGTCATCTGAATCAGGGTTAGTTTGGCAGCTCGGGTCAAAGAGGAGCGATTACGATAGAGGAAACCATGTCTAGATTTAACCTTAGCCTGTAGCTTTGATATGTGCTGAGAGAAGGACAGTGTACTGTCTAGCCATACTCCCAAGTACTTGTATGAGGTGACTACCTCACGTTCTAAACCCTCAGAGGTAGTAATCACACCTGTGGGGAGAGGGGCATTCTTCTTACCAAACCACATGACCTTTGCTTTGGAGGTGTTCAGAACAAGGTTAAGGGCAGAGAAAGCTTGTTGGACACTAAGAAAGCTTTGTTGTAGAGCGTTTAACACAAAATCTGGTAGAGGGGCCAGCTGAGTATAAGACTGTATGATCTGTATATAAATGGATGAGAGAGCTTCCTACTGCCTGAGATATGTTGTTGATGTAAATTGAGAAGAGTGTGGGGCCTAGGATCAAGCCTTGGGGAACTCCCTTGGTGAGAGGCAGTGGCTGAGACAGCAGATGTTCTGACTTTATACACTGCACTCTTTGAGAGAGGTAGTTAGCAAACCAGACCAAAGGCATCAAGAAAGCCAGTCAGTTGATTATTGACAAGTTTTTCCATCACTTTTCATAAACAGAGCAAAATAGAACCATTCCTATAACAGTTACAATCAGCTTGATCTCCCCGTTTAAATCCCCATGGATGCCTTCCAAGCAATGGGAACCTCCCCAGAGAGGAGACAGGTTAAAAAGGTTAGAGATAGGGCTTGGCGATGATGGGGGCAGCAAGAAGAAAGGGTCTAAACCATCTGACCATGTCACGTTCTCACCTCTATTTCCTTTGTTTTGTATTTAGTTCGTATGGTCAGGGCGTGAGTTGGGTGGGCAGTCTATGTTTGATTTTCTATGATTTGGGGATTTCTATGTTTCGGCCTAGTATGGTTCTCAATCAGAGGCAGGTGTCATTAGTTGTCTCTGATTGAGAATCATACTTAGGTAGCCTGGGTTGCACTGTTTGTTTGTGGGTGATTGTCTATGTTGATGGCTTGTTTCAGCGCAGCTCGCATTAGCTTCACGGTTGTTATTTTGTTTACTGGTTTTGTATAGTGTTTCAGTGTTCAGTGTTTTCTTTATAAAATTTCATGATGAACACATACCACGCTGCATTTTGGTCCTCCAGTCCTTCTCGCCTCTCCTCTTCAGATGAAGAGGAGGACGTCCGTGTCAGACCCAGATAATGGGGTCAAGTTTAAGGAGCTACCCTTAGCACCTCGGACTCAGTGACCGCGTGCAGGGAGACATTTTGTAGCGGGGAAATAGAGGGAGGAGCATCGGGGATAATAGACATAAGAAGGGGTGGGAGATGAGGAAATGTTGGACATGGGAAGCTGTGAGGAGGAGGGTTTATTCTCCAGGTCTTTAACCATTTTCCAGAACTTCTTGGGGTGAGACCCACAGAGACAGAACTGCTCCTTAAAGTAACTAACTTTGACCTTCCAGATAGCCTTATTTCTAATTTGCCTGAACGAGAGCCAGTCAGCCTGAATATGCGTGTGCAGAGCGATTTGCCAAGAGCTGGAGTAACTCTATCAGATCATGGGCGAACCAGGGCTGAACCTGTTTTATATTCTTATTTTCTTCATGGGCACGTATTTGTTGACGATATCACTGAAAATATCAAAAAAGAAGGTCCAAGCGTCTTCAACAGAGGGGATCAAGCTGATTCTATACCATTTTACAGAGGCCAGATCATGAAGGAAGGCTTGCTCATTAAAGTTTTTTTAGCAAGCTTCTATGACCAATCAGGACAGGTTGTTTTACTGAGCAGCCATTACAAACACAGGCTGTAAAACAGTGATCACTAAGGTCATTACAGAAAACACCAGCCTGATACCGATCAGGATTATTTGTGAGGTTGAGGAGGAGTGAGGAGAGTAGCCTTTTCTGGGTGTTTGGAGTCATACCTTGTGGGATTGGTAATAACCTGAGAAAGATTTAGGGAGTCCCATTGCTTTAGGACTTGGTCAGGTGGTTTAAACATGTCCCAGTTTAGGTCACCAAGCAGGACAAATTCAGACTTAGTGAAAGGGGCCAGTAGAGAGCTTAGGGCATTTACGGTACAGGCCGATGCTGATGATGGGTGATAACACCCAGCAACAGTCAACAAAGAGTTATTTGAAAATGTAATGCGTAAAACCAGCAAATCAAATTGTTTGGGGACAGACTTGGTGGAGACAACCGAGCACTGAAGGAGATCCTTGGTAAAGATTGCCACTCCACCACATTTGGAAAATATTATAACCAGACAGGTCAACACCAGTGTTCAAAACATTCTTTCTTAACCTCAGTAATGACCAACACATCTAGATTGGAGCTGGGAACCCACACTTTCAATAGATTTTAGGTATAAAAAGCTTATAGTGTTAACGTGCAGAAAACCCAGGCTTTTACAAGCATGATGCCGATATCAGAGCACAAATCAGAATTGGGGCTAGCAACAGTAGATAGGCCAGGGTGTACGTGCACATTTCCAGATATAATCAGAAGAAATACAATTAGGGTATGGCAGAGGACAGGGAGAGCTATAACATTTGAATTTGCATTCGATGGCAACAATATCACATTGTACAGCAATTTCATCACATGAATACAAAGCCGGCGAGAGGTGGTTAGAATAGGATGGGAGGCCAAGAGTCTGTTTCACCAATAGAGAGTCATTTAGCTAGTTTGTCCCATTGACTTTAAATGGAATTGCTAATCGATTAGCATGCATCCCACCGTGGGTATTTTTGTTAGTTAAACATGACAAAATTAACACAGTATGCATGTATTAGCGTATCATGATCCAATATTGAAGTGAGGAAACATTTCACTTCAGAACAGGATTTAATTTTCTTTCACTTCAGCTCAAAAACGTACAACATGTTTTCCAAAATAGTTTAGAATGGCAGACTAATCATATGACCAATATCTGCGCTCTGATTGGAGGATAAAAACAATTGTCTGCTAGGTGGCACTGCCAATCAAAACTCCCCCAGATAACAAAACGTTCCTCATTTTAAATGGAACATTTTTACAGCAACCTTCACTTGCAGAATTACACTGCAATATGGCCTCCAAAAATATTCCGAAAAATGTTTGAAGTTTACAATCATCTTAAAGTAGGCTGGCTTTCTTTTGAAATCTCGTAGATCGATGCATTGCACTTCCGCAGTACCTTACTTAATTGTTAACCTACAGACAAACGAGATACCAGACCCAATCCCTTTGATCTCCACTGAGTTAGGTAAATCTGCTTTAGTTTTTTTTACACCTTATTTGCGGAATATAATAATCTCCCAAACTCTCTAAAATGTGATGAGTTGGTGCCTCTAAGGCATTTCTGAAGAATGTGTTTGTTTTCTATAATTGTGTTTCGCTTGTTATGTATTGATGTGTATTTTTTTTACATACTCATCATTATTAAAAGAGACATTGATCTCAGAATGGCTCCCTGTCAATATAAAGGTTCAATAGAAAAAGTCTCTGGGTAAATACGTTGCATTGTGGGACTAAGGAGTCTTGTTGTCGGCCACCACCTCAGATATATCCTCGGGCCGGACTGACTTGACTGTTGACTCTATGTTGGTGATCCTCTGTTTGATCTTGCTCTGGCTGGATGTGAACTCAGCCATGATCTTGGCCAACTTAGTCTTGATGATTTCGATATTACTCTCCAACCTTTGGATCTTTTCCTCCATGTCCTTAGGGTCGGCGCCCGCGTTAGCGACGTCCTCATCGATCATGTTGTCTTTCATCAGCATAGCCTTTCCCTTTTCTTCCAGAGCCTTCTTGGCGTCGGGGTACTCAGTGAGGGACTCCATGAGATCGTCTTTCGACAGGGCGAAGAGGTCAGAGTAACCTATGCTCCTGATGTTGGCCGTTCTCCTGTTGCCAGCCTTGGAACCCTTGATGCCCAGGATACTGATCTCTCCGAAGTACGCTCCATCGCTGAGCACCACGAACTGTGTCACCCCGTCGTCTGCCACCACAGCCAGCTTCCCTTCCTTAATGATGTACATCTCTCTGCCGATGTCTCCCTTCTTACAGATGTAATCTCCTGGGGAGAACACCTGAGGCTGCAGCTTCAGCACCAACTCAATCAGAAGACCAGCCTCACAGTCCTGGAAGATACGCACCTTCTTCAGGGTGTCCAGATGGACGTTGATGGCGATCTCGGCCTTCAGCTTGTCTGGCAGGTTCTTCAGCACCTCCTTCTCATCGCAGGTCTTCTTCTCCGTCCAGAGGTAGTCGAACCACTTGATGACCCTGACCTCCAGATCCTTGGAGACCTTACGGAACTGCATGTATTGCTTGATGGAGTCGATCTTAGCCTGGAATTCCGCACGGGTTTTGTTCATGTTTGAGATCATGGCACCAACGTTACCAACGATGGTGGCGAAAATCAGCACACCGATGAGGAAGTCGACGACCACGAAGAGGTACTCGAAATCTCTAACTGGTGGCGGGGTTTCTCCGATGGTGGTCAGGGTCAGGGTCGACCAATAGAGACAGTAGATGTACTTCCTGGCAAGGCGGCCGTGCTCAGGATGACTGATGTTTGGGTACACCCAGGTGTCGGACCCGAACCCGATGGTCTTGGAGATGGCGAAGAAGATGCAGGCGTTCCAGTGGATGATGATCAGGATGTAAAGTACCAGGTTACTGATTCGGAAAACGTTGGGGAAGCTGGTTCTGGTTTCAGTGCGGTCGAAGAACTCAAAGAGACGGTTCATCTTTGCGAGTCGGTTCAGTCGGAGCTCGGGGTAGTTTAAACCCACTTTCAGAAACAGCAGGTCTGTGGGTATCATTGAAATCATGTCCCATTTGAACTGTGGCGTTGATTTGTATTTGTCTCTAAGCTTCTTGTCGTCTTTCACAAGCAGTCCCTGTTCCAGAAAACCTGTTGAAATAATTAAAGAGAAATTAGTGATACCAAATAAGGGACAGTTCTACATTTACTAGGGTGGGTGGGGGGGCTAAAATAGGGGAGGGTTGTCTAACTTTACTTTTTGCTTTCGGGAGGGTTGTGCTTTTTTTATTGGGCACAGGGGAGGGTAGTGAAATTTCTCCCTGGTTTAAATTCCCTCTTTTGCAGGTTTTACTATATCGTTTCTTCCATCCTAGCCAAATTGTCTCATCTGCTTGTATGTGCACCTCCCCTATAATCAAGGTGTTTTGGTACATTCCTTATGCACTGTGCTTTTTCTGCACTCTAACTCGTACTATATACCACAGGTCAATATAGTCTACCAATCTAACTGTCTATCCTGCCTTCTATCCACCATCCATAGTGACAAAAGTGGTAGGTGGATCGTTTGTACAGATCTGCAATAGGCGAACTAGCAATCATACCACACATAAAAGCATTCAAAGCTGCATCAATTTTCAATATGAATCCACAAGAACCAATAGGAATAGCTGATAGGCAGAGGAGAAGCCAGGTGCATCATTGCGTATGAAAGAACAGTGAAGACAATAGGACACGCTGTTCAAAAAACTCCCCTATTGATCTTGTTAAGGGACAATACAATGATCCTGCCAAGACTAGCCTACAATACCACAAGGCAATGAATAACTGCATTATTGTTTTCTAATGAGTACAACATTCTACTCTAGGCTGTAAACTGCAGTGAAAATGTCATTTGAATAATGGCGCAAAACCCCTGTGATTTGAATGTTTCATTCCATTCGGATCAGTAGTGGGTCTATTCTCCACAGTTGATAAGGATCAGTAGTGGGTCTACTCTCTACAGTCTATAAGGATTAGTAGTGGGTCTACTCTGGACAGTTTATAAGCATCAGTAGTGGGTCTACTCTCCACAGTTTATAAGGATCAGTAGTGGGTCTACTCTCCACAGTTGATAAGGATCAGTAGTGGGTCTACTCTGGACAGTTAATAAGGATCAGTAGTGGGTCTACTCTGGACAGTTAATAAGGATCAGTAGTGGGTCTACTCTCCACAGTTTATAAGGATCAGTAGTGGGTCTACTCTGGACAGTCTATAAGGATCAGTAGTGGGTCTACTCTCTACAGTTAATAAGGATCAGTAGTGGGTCTACTCTACAGTCTATAAGGATCAGTAGTGGGTCTACTCTGGACAGTTTATAAGGATCAGTAGTGGGTCTACTCTGGACAGTTTATAAGGATCAGTAGTGGGTCTACTCTGGACAGTTAATAAGGATCAGTAGTGGGTCTACTCTGGACAGTTAATAAGGATCTGTAGTGGGTCTACTCTCTACAGTTTATAAGGATCAGTAGTGGGTCTACTCTGGACAGTTTATAAGGATCTGTAGTGGGTTTACTCTCTACAGTTGATAAGGATCAGTAGTGGGTCAACTCTCTACAGTTGATAAGGCTCAGTAGTGGGTCAACTCTCTACAGTTAATAAGGATCAGTAGTGGGTCTACTCTCTACAGTCTAAGGATCAGTAGTGGGTCTACTCTGGACAGTTTATAAGGATCAGTAGTGGGTCTACTCTGGACAGTTTTATAAGGATCAGTAGTGGGTCTACACTGGACAGTTAATAAGGATCAGTAGTGGGTCTACTCTGGACAGTTGATAAGGATCAGTAGTGGGTCTACTCTGGACAGTTTAATAAGGATCAGTAGTGGGTCTACTCTGGACAGTTAATAAGGATCAGTAGTGGGTCTACTCTGGACAGTTTATAAGGATCAGTAGTGGGTCTACTCTCTACAGTTAATAAGTATCAGTAGTGGGTCTACTCTGGACAGTGTATAAGGATCAGTAGTGGGTCTACTCTGGACAGTTTATAAGGATCTGTAGTGGGTCTACTCTCTACAGTTGATAAGGATCAGTAGTGGGTCTACTCTGGACAGTTTATAAGGATCTGTAGTGGGTCTACTCTCTACAGTTTATAAGGATCAGTAGTGGGTCTACTCTGGACAGTTTATAAGGATCTGTAGTGGGTTTACTCTCTACAGTTGATAAGGATCAGTAGTGGGTCAACTCTCTACAGTTGATAAGGCTCAGTAGTGGGTCAACTCTCTACAGTTTATAAGGATCAGTAGTGGGTCTACTCTCCACAGTTGATAAGGCTCAGTAGTGGGTCAACTCTCTACAGTTTATAAGGAACAGTAGTGGGTCTACTCTGGACAGTTTATAAGGATCTGTAGTGGGTTTACTCTCTACAGTTGATAAGGATCAGTAGTGGGTCAACTCTCTACAGTTGATAAGGCTCAGTAGTGGGTCAACTCTCTACAGTTAATAAGGATCAGTAGTGGGTCTACTCTCTACAGTCTAAGGATCAGTAGTGGGTCTACTCTGGACAGTTTATAAGGATCAGTAGTGGGTCTACTCTGGACAGTTTTATAAGGATCAGTAGTGGGTCTACACTGGACAGTTAATAAGGATCAGTAGTGGGTCTACTCTGGACAGTTGATAAGGATCAGTAGTGGGTCTACTCTGGACAGTTTAATAAGGATCAGTAGTGGGTCTACTCTGGACAGTTAATAAGGATCAGTAGTGGGTCTACTCTCCACAGTTTATAAGGATCAGTAGTGGGTCTACTCTCTACAGTTAATAAGTATCAGTAGTGGGTCTACTCTGGACAGTGTATAAGGATCAGTAGTGGGTCTACTCTGGACAGTTTATAAGGATCTGTAGTGGGTCTACTCTCTACAGTTGATAAGGATCAGTAGTGGGTCTACTCTGGACAGTTTATAAGGATCTGTAGTGGGTCTACTCTCTACAGTTTATAAGGATCAGTAGTGGGTCTACTCTGGACAGTTTATAAGGATCTGTAGTGGGTTTACTCTCTACAGTTGATAAGGATCAGTAGTGGGTCAACTCTCTACAGTTGATAAGGCTCAGTAGTGGGTCAACTCTCTACAGTTTATAAGGATCAGTAGTGGGTCTACTCTCCACAGTTGATAAGGCTCAGTAGTGGGTCAACTCTCTACAGTTTATAAGGAACAGTAGTGGGTCTACTCTGGACAGTCGATAAGGATCAGTAGTGGGTCCCACTGCTGGCTTGCTTCGGTGGCCAGGCAGGGTTGGTCCTGGTCAGTCCCTGGATGGGAGACCAGATACTGCTGGAAGTGTTGTTGGAGGGCCAGTAGGAGGCACTCTTTCTTCTGGTCCCCAAAAATATCCCAATTCCCCACAGCAGTGATTGAGGACATTGCCCTGCGTAGGCTGTTGTCTTAAAGATCCCATGGCACTTATTGTAAGAGTAGGGGTGTTTACTCTGCTGTCATGGCTAAATTCCTAATCTCATTTATCTCTCCTGTAACTATTACTCTGTCCAGTGTCTGTGTTCTTTTGCCCATCTTAATCTTTTCTTTTTATTGGCCAGTCTGAGATATGGCTTTTTCTTTGCAACTCTGCCTAGAAGGACAGCATCCCGGAGTCACCTCTTCACTGTTGACATTGAGACTGGTGTTATGTGGGTACTATTTAATGAAGCTGCCAGTTGAGGACTTGTGAGGTGTCTGTTTCTCAAACCAGACACTCTAATGTACTTGTCATCGTGCTCAGTTGTGCACCGGGGCCTCCCACTCCTCTTTCTATTCTGGTTAGAGCCAGTTTGCACTGTTCTGTGTAGGGAGTAGTACATAGCGTTGTAAGAGATCTTCAGTTTCTTGGCAACTACTCGCATGGATTAGCCTTAATTTCTTAGAACAAGAATAGACTGTAATCAAACCCTCAAATGCTGATGCTCCAGATAATCAACTAGTCTAAAGAAGGCCCGTTTTATGGATTCTTTAATGAGCTCAACAGTTTTAAACTGTGCTAACATAATTGCAAAAGGGTTTTCTAATGATCAATTAGCCTTTTAAAATCATAAACTTGGATTAGCTAACACAACGTGCCATTGGAACACGGGAGTAATGACTGTTGTTATTAATGGGCCTCTGTACGCCTATGTAGATATTCCATTAATAAAATCAGCCGTTTCCAGCTACAATAGTCATTTCCAACATTAACAATGTCTACACTGATCAATTTTATGTTCTTTTAATGGACAAAGAAATGTGCTTTTCTTTCAAAACCATTTCAAAGTGACCCCAAACTTTTGGTATTCACATCTAAAAAAAATACCACAAAATTACCACAATCAATTTCAATAGAAAGTTAGTAAAAATAGATAAGATTCTGCAACCATGGAGAGGTAAATACTGGTCTATTTATTGAAAATCACACTGATGAACTCTTTGGTCCTATCACAGTTTACCTACTTGCAAATGGCGCTAAACCAGACAAAATTAAACATGCCTATTAATATAATGGACATGAGTTAGGGGGGCTAAAACTATTAAATATTAAAGCTTTAAACCCCTCACTAAAAGCTTCACTCATAAATTACTAAATGTACTAAATTATACTGAAACCCAAAATGGTTCTCCAGTGGATTAAAAAAGGCTCATCCTTTAAATGGCTTTTTGCCTTCATACAGATTACATCTTCTCATTACCGACTAATTGAAAAGGACATTTTGTTTAAAGTATCACCCTTTCTTAAACAAGTCATACAATTTCAGTTTTATCCTCCAGAAAAGATAGAACAAATATTACAACAAATGTTATGGTTAAACTCAAATATACTGATTAATTTTTCTTTTTTAAACATTCTTTATGTATTATTATTTTTTAATTGTATTATATTTATTTAGTGATTTTTTATTTTATTTAACCAGGTAGGCCAGTTGAGAACAAGTTCTCATTTACAACTGCGACCTGGCCAAGATAAAGCAAAGCAGTGTGACAAAAACAACAACACAGAGTTCCACATAAACAAACGTACAGTCAATAACACAATAGAAAAATATATGTACAGTGTGTGCAAATGTATAAGAGTAGGGAGGTAAGGCAATAAATAGGCCATAGTGGCAAAATTATTACAATTGAGCATTAACACTGGAATGATAGATGTGCAAATGATGATGTGCAAGTAGAGATACTGGGGTGCAAAAGAGCAAGAGGACAAAATGGGGATGAGGTAGTTGGGTGTGCCATTTACAGATTGGCTGTGTACTGGCTGCTCTGACAGCTGATGCTTAAAGTTCGAGAGGGAGATATAAGACTCCAGCATCAGTGATTTTTGCAATCCGATCTAGTCATTGGCAGCAGAGAACTGGAAGGAAAGGCGGCCAAAGGAAGTGTTGGCTTTGGGGATGACTAGTGAAATATACCTGCTGGAGCGCATGCTATGGGTGGGTGTTGCTATGGTGACCAGTGAGCTGAGATAAGGCGGGGCTTTTCCTGAGCAAAGACTTCTCGATGACCTTGAGCCAGTGGGTTTGGCGACGAATATGTAGTGTGGGCCAGCCAACAAGAGCATACAGGATGCAGTGGTGGGTAGTATATGGGACTTTGGTGACAAAACGGATGGCACTGTAATAGACTACATCCAGTTTGCTGAGTAGAGTGTTTGGAGGTATTTTGTAAACGACATCGCCAAAATCAAGGATCGGTAGGATAGTCAGTTTTACGAGGGTTTTGCTAACGTTACTTTGCTTCCTGCCAACTTTACGGTTTTTACTTTTTAATGACCGCTTTATATTTTTATTTGTTCCCCTCGCTCAACTTTTTTCATTCAACTTTTTCAACCCCGGATGTTTTATCTGGACGTGGTTCGTCAGGACCTCCAACAGCCGAAGCTAAGTAGTAACATTAACATGATGCCTTCTAATTGCAGTCGCTGTACTCATAATATACAGGAGAACGATCGCCTTGTGGCGAGGATAGCTGTGCTACAAGCCCAGCTTCAGACGCAATCGTTAGGCAAGGGTAACTTCAGTGTAGGAAAGGATGAAACAGCGTCTGTGCCACCAGTAAGTACAGATAGTAATGTTAGTATAAATCCTCTCTCGCACGGTCCCCGCAGCCGGACAACTTTCTCATGACTTCTGGAGGGAAATGCTGTAGGAATGATCAACCGGTTTTCCCCATTAAGCAACGAGTCGGAGTCAGAGGCCGAGTCTTCTCTGGTCACACCTCCCGTTACGGGATCTGAGACGCCGAAGCCTCCCACCATTAGCTCTGACAAATTGAAAACCCTTGTCATTGGCAACTCTATTACCCGTAGTATTTGACTTAAAACGAATCATCCAGCGATCATATTCTGTTTACCAGGGGGCAGGGCTACCGACGTTAAGGCTAATCTGAAGATAGTGCTGGCTAAAGCTAAAACTGGCGAGTGTAGAGAGTATAGAGATATTGTTATCCACATCGGCACCAACGATGTTAGGATGAAACAGTCAGAGATCACCAAGCGCAACATAGCCTCAGTGTGTAAATTTTCCTCATAATCCTGGCCTATCCGACCACCATTTTATTACGTTTGCAATCACAACAAATAATCTGCTCAGACCCCAACCAAGGAACATCAAAAGCCGTGCTATAAATTCTCGGACAACCCAAAGATTCCTAGATGCCCTTCCAGATTCCCTACCCAAGGAGGTCAGACTACAAAAATCAGTTAACCACCTAACCGAGGAACTCAATTTAACCTTGCGTAATATCCTAGATGCAGTCGCACCCCTAAAAACAAAATACATTTGTCATAAGAAACTAGCTCCCTGGTATACAGAAAACACCGAGCTCTGAAGCAAGCTCCCAGAAAATTGGAACGGAAATGGTGCTACATCAAACTGGAAGTCTTCCGACTATCTTGGAATGACAGTAACGACAAGAGCCCTCACTGCTTCTCGATCATCCTATTTTTCCAACTTAAATAAGAAAAATGAGAACAATCTCCCAAAAAATGTTGATACTGTCGCAAAGTTAACTAAAAAGCACCATTCCCCAAGTGAGGATGGCTGTATATGGTTTGTCCTCTGACAAATTAACTGTAAATGTTGGTGTTCTTCAAGGTACCGTTTTAGGACCACTATTGTTATCACTATATATTTTACCTCTTGGTGATGTCATTCGGAAACATAATGTTAACTTTTACTGCTATGCGGATGACACACAGCTGTACATTTCGATGAAACATGGTGAAGCCCCAAAATTGCCCTCGCTGGAAGCCTGTGTTTCAGACATAAGGAAGTGGATGGCGGCAAATGTTCTACTTTTAAACTCGAGGAAAACAGAGATGCTTGTTCTAGGTCCCAAGAAACAAAGAGATCTTCTGTTGAATCTGACAATTAATCTTGATGTCGTCTCAAATAAAACTGTGAAGGACCTCGGCGTTACTCTGGACCCTGATCTCTCTTTTGACAAATATATCAAGACTGTTTCAAGGACAGTTGTTTTCCATCTAAGTAACATTGCAAAATCAGAAACCTTCTGTCCAGAAATTATGCAGAAAAGTTCATCCATGCTTTTGTCACTTCTAGGTTAGACTACTGCAATGCTCTACTTTCCGGCTACCCGGATAAAGCACTAAATAAACTTCAGTTAATGCTAAATACGGCTGCTAGAATCTTGACTAGAACCAAAAAAAATTATCATATTACTCCAGTGCTAGCCTCTCTACACTGGCTTCCCGTTAAGGCAAGGGCTGATTTCAAGGTTTTACTGCTTACCTACAAAGCATTACATGGGTTTGCTCCGACCTATCTCTCTGATTTGGTCCTGCCATACATACCTAATCAATCGCTATGGTCACAAGACGCAGGCCTCCTTACTGTCCCCAGAATTCTAAGCAAACAGCTGGAGGCAGGGCTTTCTCCTATAGAGCTCCATTTTTATGGAATGGTCTGCCTATCCATGTGAGAGATGCAGACTCGGTCTCGACTTTTACATTTTTTTGAAGACTCATCTCTTCAGTAGGCCCTATGATTGAGTGTATTGTAAATGGAAAGGCACTGGAGCGACGAACCACCCTTGCTGTCTCTGCCTGGCCGGTTCTCCTCTCTCCACTGGGATTCTCTGCCTCAAACCCTATTACAGGGAATGAGTCACAGACTTACTGGTGCTCTTCCATGCCGTCGCTAGGAGTGGTGCATCACTTGAGTGGGTTGACTCACTGACGTGATCTTCCTGTCCCGGTTGGTGCTTCCCCTCCCTTGGGTTCGTGCCGTGGGGGAGATCTTGCTCGTCAATTCTCTGACTTGTCTCAGGATAGGAAGTTGGTGGTTGAAGATATCCCTCTAGTGATGTGGGGGCTGTGCTTTTGCAAAGCGGGTGGGGTTATATCCTCTATATCCCCTCTTCGGACGGGTCACAGTGTCTCCCGACCCCTCCTGTCTCAGCCTTCAGTATTTATGCTGCAGTAGTTTAAGTGTCGGAGTGCTAGGGTCAGTCTGTTATATCTGGAGTACTTCTCCTGTCTTATCTGGTGTCCTGTGAAATTTTAAGTATGCTCCCTCTAATTCTCTCTCTCCCTCACATCCTGGAGGACCTGAGCCCTGGGACCATGCCTCACAACGACCTGGCCTGATGACTTGCTGTCCCCAGTCCACCTGGACTTGCTGTTGCTCCAGTTTCAACTGTTCTTCAAATCAAATCAAATTTTATTTGTCACATACACATGGTTAGCAGATGTTAATGCGAGTGTAGCGAAATGCTTGTGCTTCTAGTTCCGACAATGCAGTAATAACCAACAAGTAATCCAACTAACAATTCCAAAACTTTTGTCTTATACACATAGCCTGCGGCTATGGAACCCTGACCTGTTCACCAGACGTGCTACCTTGTCCCGGATCTGCTGTTTTCGACTCTCTCTCTAACGCACCTGCTGTCTCCAACTCTGAATGCTGCTGTGGTGCTGACCTGTTGCACCCTCTACAACCACTGTGATTATTATTATTTGACCCTGCAGGTCATCTATGAACGTTTAAACATCTTGGCCATGTTCTGTTATAATCTCCACCCGGCACAGCCAGAAGAGGACTGGCCACCCCTCATATCCTGGTTCCTCTCTAGGTTTCTTCCTAGGTTCTGGCCTTTCTAGGGAGTTTTTCCGAGCCACCGTGCTTCTACATCTGCATTACTTGCTGTGTGGGGTTTTAGGCTGGGTTTCTGTGTAGCACTTTGCGACATCGGCTGATGTACGAAGGGCTATATAAATAAATTTGATTTGATTTGAGCATATAAATGAATGTGATTGAATTGATATAATCTGTCCTGTTTTCTAGTCTTTACCTATACAATGAATTCGGAACGTATTCAGACCCCTTGACTTTTTCCACATTCTGTTACGTCACAGCCTTATTCTAAAATCGATTCAAACAAATCATAATATCCCTCATCAATCTACACAAAATACCCCATAATGACATCACAATACCCCATAATGACATCACAATACCCCATAATGACATCACAATACCCCATAATGACATCACAATACCCCATAATGACATCACAATACCCCATAATGACATCACAATATCCCATAATGACATCACAATACCCATAATGACATCACAATACCCCATAATGACATCACAATACCCCATAATGACATCACAATACCCCATAATGACATCACAATACCCCATAATGACATCACAATACCCATAATGACATCACAATACCCCATAATGACATCACAATACCCCATAATGACATCACAATACCCCATAATGACATCACAATACCCCATAATGACATCACAACACCCCATAATGACATCACAACACCCCATAATGACATCACAATACCCCATAATGACATCACAATACCCCATAATGACATCACAATACCCCATAATGACATCACAACACCCCATAATGACATCACAATACCCCATAATGACATCACAATACCCCATAATGACATCACAATACCCCATAATGACATCACAATACCCCATAATGACATCACAATACCCCATAATGACAAAACAAAAACGGGTTTTTAGAAAATGTACCTTTTACTCAGTACTTTGTTGAAGCACCTTTGGCAGCGATTACAGCCTTGAGTCTTCTTGGGTATGACGCTAAAAGTTTGGCACACCTGTATTTGGGGAGTTTCTCCCATTCTTCTCTGCAGATCCTCTCAAGCTCTGTCGGGTTGGATGTGGAGCGTCGGTGCAAAGCTATTTTCAGTTTTCTCCAGAGATGTTCGATCTTGTTCAAGTCCGGGCTTTGGCTGGGCCACTCAAGGACATTCAGAAACACATCCTGAAGCCACTCCTGCATTGTCTTGGCTGTGTGCTTAGGGTCGTTGTCCTGTTGGAACGTGAACCTTCACCCGTGTCTGAGGTCCTGAGCAGGTTTTCATCAAGGATCTCTTTTTACTTTGCTCCATTCATCTTTCCCTCGACCCTGACTAGTCTCCCAGTCCCTGCCGCTGAAAAACATCCCCACACCATGAAGCTTCCACCACCATGCTTCACCATAGGGATGGTGCCTGGCTTCCTCCAGACATGATGCTTGGCATTCAGGCCAAAGAGTTCAATCTTGGTTTCATCAGACCAGAGAATCTTGTGTCTCATGGTCTTAGAGTCCTTTAGGTGCCTTTTGGCAAACTCCAAGTGGGCTGTCATGTGCCTTTTACTGAGGAGTGGCTTCCGTCCAGCCACTCTACCATAAAGGCCTGATTGGTGGAGTGCTGCAGAGATGGGAGAACCTTCCAGAAGGACAACCATCTCCACAGAGGAACTCTGGAGCTCACTTAAAGTGACCATCGGCTTCTTGGTCACCTCCCTGAACAAGACCATTCTCCCCCAATTGCTCAGTTTGGCTGGGCGGCCAGCTCTAGGAAGAGTCTTGGTGGTTCCAAACCTTTTCCATTTAAGAATGGAGGCGGCCACTTTGTTCTTGCTGCAGAATGGTTCTGTCTCGGAGCTCTACGAACAATTCTTACAACCTCATGGTTTCCTTTTTACTGTGACAGGCAATTTCAACTGTGGGACCTTCTATAGACAGGTGTGTGCCCTTCCAAATCATGTTCAATCAATTGAATTTACCACAGGTGGACTCCAATCAAGTTGTAGAAACATCTGAAGGATGATCAATGGAAACAGGATGCACCTGAGCTCAATTTTGAGTCTCATACGAAAGGGTCTAAATGCTTATGTAAATAAGGTATTTATTTATTAGTTTTTTTTCCAAATATGCAAAATTACCTCATACCCTGCACATTGACTCGGTACTGGTACCCCGTGTATATAGCTAAGTTATTGTTACTCATTTTCTATTCATTCCTCATATTATTATTTTTCTATTATTGTGTATTCTTGGGAAGGGCCCGTAAGTAAGCATTTCACTGTTAGTCTACACCTGTTGTTTACCAAGCATGTGACAAATAAAACATGAATAACATTTTTCAGTGCCATGCCTCTCTTCCTTTACAAATCACAATTGATCAAATACAGTTGAAGAACCTCAGCTGTTCTAGACCTGACAATGTGTCTGAGTAGTAGAACATCACCTGTTCTAGAATTAGTTTGAGTAGCAGAACCTCACCTGTTCTGAATCTGACGATGTGTCTGAGTAGTAGAACCATAAAACCTCATATATTCTAGAATGTGTATGGGTAGTAGAACCTCATATGCTCAAGAATGAGTCTGAGTAGTAGAACCTCATATTTTCTAGAATGTGTCTGAGTAGTAGAACCTAACATGTTCTAGAATGAGTCTGAGTAGTAGAACCTCATATGTTCTAGAATGTGTCTGAGTAGTAGAACCTCACCTGTTGTAGAATGTTTGAGTCGTAGAACCATAGAACCTCACCTGTTCTAGAATGTTTGAGTAGAAGAACCACAGAACCTCACCTGTTCTAGAATGTTCGAGTAGAAGAACCATAGAACCTCACTTGTTCTAGAATGTTTGAGTAGTAGAACCACAGAACCTCATTTGTTCTAGAATGTTTGGGTAGTAGAACCACAGAACCTCACCTGTTCTATAATGTTTGAGTAGTAGAACCAGACCTGTTCTAGAATGTTTGAGTAGTAGAAACATAGAACCTCACCTGTTCTAGACCTGACGAATGTGTCTGTGTAGTAGATGAAGTCTGAGGTGTAGTCCAGGACAATCCACAGAGTTATGTACGTGCTCTGGAGTTCGTTAAAACATGCCCTGTGGGATGACAAATAGTCAACAACCAATGTACAACATTAAACACAACAAACATTCAGCAACAAAAATATATGAGCTTAAATTAAGAAGTAAACTGTACTCTATGAGAACAGACCTGGTCACTAGCATCATCAGGTTGTAGAAGCATGGTGCTGCGATGATGGTTAGCCATCTGTAGTATCTGTCTGCTGATGGGTCCATGATCCAAATCTCTTTCCTGAAACATGACTTCGGATTCATTTTTAAGCAAGCTTTTAAAAATATTTTTCACAGATTGTTCAGTCATCACAAAAGGGCTAGTATTTAATTATGATCAAGTAACAGAATGACCACCATCTTTCATATACTGTTCATTACAATGAACACATTGTTCATGTGTGTTTTGACATTGTAAAATCAATGGCCACAATGGTGACAAAACCCTGGATTTGGTAGTACAAAGGTTACCCTTGTTCTTACCAACACCCACATTGTGTTACTCTCCCACCCATCCAAACAGAATAGAGCTATTTTTCATGTTAATGTAGCATGATGCCGGGTGTGCCTTGTCCTTCACATCTCTACCTCATGGACTACCATGATTATTACGGGAGCTCCACCTTGTCCTTCACATCTCGGGGCAGACTACCTCATGGACTACCATGATACTTACGAGGTCTATTTTCCGGGCCTCCTGACCATCTAACAAAAATCAAACTGCGGCTCGCTTGGAGTAAGAAGTCATGAATGTATTTATGTGAAATGGTTTGGTTCGACGTGTATCTCTCTCGGAACCGGGCCGCCTTAGAAAGAGGGTTGGGCCTGTTCGCGGCGCGCTTGTAAGGCTCTGATTGGTTCCAGCAAGTCTTCTACTGTTGTTCTTCTCTGCAGTTGTCCGGTATCAGTGACTTGTTGCGTTGTTCTGAACAGAACTACAGAGTTTTTTTCTCCTACAATTCGCTCTGGAAGATGCTACTTTGAAGATAGGCTAGCCAGCCATGTCGATGGTTCCCAGTGGGGTGATGAGAGTAGTGTAATACGATGGTTTGAACAGAGTAGTAGAATTAAATTCACTTTCAAAGATACTTTACTTAGGACATCTAATCAGCCATGCCAGTGATTGTCCGGGAGATGTGTTTATCGTCTCTACCTCATGTTGAGATTCAGAGTTCAGAGTAAAGCTGCAGCTCTACATCTCTCTGGTCTGATATGTTACATTTTGACCCATCATTTTATACAGTTTGTTCAAATGGGCTGACACACTCTCTGACCTCACTCAGGGCCGTGACTTGTCACTGTGCAAAGTCTATGTAAATAAATGTATCTTATAGTTTGTCAAATCACATCACTTTCATAATTGTTCATATTTCATGCACAACGCATAGGATGGACACTTCTTACATGTAGTGTGTATACTTTCCAAGTTACTGTATTTATTTTATAACAATTTTAATGACATCACAAAATAACAATCAAATTGGCATTAGTGTTCTTTAGATCGCCTCTGACCATTCCCCACGTTCTGTTAGAAATATTGTTCCAGTATTCACTTTAGAATCTGTTAGAGTTTCGACGGGAAAAAGTATCTTGAAACAAAGCACATTCCTTTGGTGAATTTGGAGAGGGATACCTGAATCTTCTCTGTTTGATTTACAACAGGGCGTCAGTTGTTAGCCCCCACCAGTTCCCTCCTCCCCCCTCTGCAGGTGAGAGGGGGTCTGGTTGAAGTCCTTCATTGCAAACCTGACCTGACCTATCTGGATCCTCACAGGACAGTCATGACACTGGAGAGACCTGAAAAAATCTGTGCAACGACGCTCCCCATCCAACCTGACAGAGATTGAGAGGATCTGCAAATTAGGGTGTGCCAAGCTTGAAGCAGCATACCAAAGAAGACTCGAGGTTGTAATCACTTCCAAAGGTGCTTCCATAAAGTACTGAGTAAAGGGTCTGAATACTCATGTTAATGTGATATTTGCAAACATTTCTAAAAACCTGTTTTGGCTTTACCATTATGGGGTATTGTGATGTCATTACGGGGTATTGTGATGTCATTACGGGGTATTGTGATGTCATTACGGGGTATTGTGATGTCATTACGGGGTATTGTGATGTCATTACGGGGTATTGTGTGTAGATTGATGGGGAAATAAAACAATCCATAAGAATTAGACTGTAACGTAACAAAATGTGTAAAGGTCAAGGGGCCTGAATACTTTCCGAATGCACTGTATATGTGTAATTGAT
This sequence comes from Oncorhynchus kisutch, assembly GCF_002021735.2. Classification (NCBI taxonomy): domain Eukaryota; kingdom Metazoa; phylum Chordata; class Actinopteri; order Salmoniformes; family Salmonidae; genus Oncorhynchus; species Oncorhynchus kisutch. Next base: position 1,968,512 of record NC_034186.2, read on the forward strand.
AGATGCACACACACACACCACACACACACCACACACACACACACACACCACACACACACACCACACACACACACCACACACACACACACACACACACATAAAAACATTAACATGTAGTGTATGTAAATTGTAAAACATTTTGTCTCTAATGTCTTTTTTGTTATGTGTCGGACCACAGTAAGACTAGCTGTTGCCATTGGCATCGACTAATGGGGATCCTAATAAATCCAAATCAAACTGTTGCCACAAAGTTAGATGCACAGAATCGTCTAGAATGTCATTGTATGCTGTAGCGTTAAGAGTTCCCTTCACTGGAACTAAGGGGCCCGACCCATGAAAAACAGCCATAGACCATTATTCCTCCTCCACCAAACTTTACAGTTGGCACTATGCATTCCGGGAGGTAGCGTTCTCCTGGCATCTGCCAAACCCAGATTCGTCCGTCGGACTACCAGGTGGTGAAGTGATTCATGACTCCAGAGAACGCGTTTCCACTGCTCCAGAGTCCAATGGTGGCTAGCTTTACACCACTCCACCCGACGCTTGGCATTGCACATGGTGATCTTAGGCTTGTGTGCGGCTACTTGGCCATGGAAACCCATTTCATGAAGCTACATATGAACAGTTCCTGTGCTGACGTTGCTTCCAGAGGCTTTTTTGGAACTCGGTATTGTATGTTGCAACCGATAGACAGATGTGATACACGCTTCAGTACTCGGTGGCCCTGTTCTGTGAGCCTGTGTGGCCTACCACTTTGTGGCTGAGCCGTTGTTGCTCCTAGATGTTTCCACTTCACAATAACAGCACTTACAGTTGACCGGGACAGCTCTAGCAGGGCAGAAATTTGACAAACTGACTTGTTGGAAAGGTGGCATCTTATGACGGTGCCACATAGAAAGCCACTGAGCTCCTCAGGAAGGCCATTCCAAAGCCAATGTTTGTCTATGGAGATTGCATGACTGTGTGATTGATTTTATACACCTGTCAGACAAATCCATTCATTGGAAGGGGTGTTCATATACAGTACTTTGTATATGTAATGTATATATTGGTCATGTAGTGTATATGTAATGTATATTTTGGTCATGTAGTGTACATGTAATGTATATTTTGGTCATGTAGTGTATATATTGGTCATGTAGTGTATTTGTAATGTATATTTTGGTCATTTAATGTATATTTTGGTAATGTAGTGTACATGTAATGTATATTTTGGTCATGTAGTGTATATATTGGTCATGTAGTGCATATATTGGTAATGTAGTGCATATATTGGTCATGTAGTGCATATATTGGTAATGTAGTGCATATATTGGTCATGTAGTGTATATATTGATTATGTAGTGCATATATTGGTCATGTGGTGTATATTTTGGTCATGTAGTGTATATATTGGTCATGTAGTGCATATATTGGTAATGTAGTGCATATATTGGTCATGTAGTGTATATATTGGTTATGTAGTGTATATATTGGTCATGTAGTGTATATATTGGTCATGTAGTGCATATATTGGTCATGTAGTGTATATATTGATTATGTAGTGCATATATTGGTCATGTGGTGTATATTTTGGTCATGTAGTGTATATATTGGTCATGTAGTGCATATATTGGTCATGTGGTGTATATATTGGTCATGTAGTGCATATATTGGTCATGTAGTGTATATATTGGTTATGTAGTGTATATATTGGTTATGTAGTGTATATATTGGTCATGTAGTGTATATATTGGTCATGTAGTGTATATATTGGTCATGTAGTGCATATATTGGTCATGTAGTGTATATATTGGTCATGTAGTGTATATATTGGTCATGTAGTGTATATATTGGTCATGTGGTGTATATATTGATTATGTAGTGTATATATTGGTCATGTGGTGTATATATTGGTCATGTAGTGTATATATTGGTCATGTAGTGTATATATTGGTTATGTAGTGTATATATTGGTCATGTAGTGTATATATTGGTCATGTGGTGTATATATTGGTCATGTGGTGTATATATTGGTCATGTAGTGTATATATTGGTCATGTGGTGTATATATTGGTTATGTGTATATATTGGTTATGTAGTGTATATATTGGTCATGTAGTGTATATATTGGTCATGTGGTGTATATATTGGTCATGTGGTGTATATATTGGTCATGTGGTGTATATTTTGGTTATGTGGTGTCTGCTGAAATATGGAAGTGCAGGATATACAACAGCCCTGCAGGTGGCAGAACCACTCCTGTTTATGTTCACCATACAGTTCACTCCTCATGAGTCTAATGTAATGTTTACATAAATATGAAACAGTATAGTTCAACCGTTCACTGAATGTTGAATAAGGAGTAGAAGTTTTATTCTTAATGCAATCCTATTTTTCTTTCTACTCTTAGATGTATATATTTCAGATACGCTATATATAACTATATATAACCAGTATAATCACCATCAGTACTGTCCATAATGCATTCTAAATATGGACTTCTTTATAGTTTACCATGACCTCAAGTTACCGTCCTATATGTGGTCCATACAATCCTAAACAGGTTCTCTCAAATAATGTGTCTTATCATTCTAAAGCTGCAATGATACTAAAATCCAACTGGAGCAAATACATACCAAGGCGACTATTGACAGAGCAGAGGGTCGTACGATCCATAGTCATACATATATATATTTGTTATTATTATTTTACAATGACGGCCTAAACCGGCCAAACCCGGATGACACTGGGCCAATTGTGTGCGCCGCCCTAGCACGGCCGGTTGTGATACCGCCTGGAATCAAACCAGTGTCTGTAGTGACACTTCTAACACTGAGATGCAGTGCTTTAGACCGCTCCCCGAGTGCTTATCTTCAATCGAAGTCGGAAGTTTACAAATATTCGGCAAATATTACTATTGCTATGATGAAGGTGATTGAGGGGAAGGTACAGTTGATGTCAGATTACACTTAGGTTGGAGTCATTACATCTCGTTTTTCAACCACTCCACAAATGTCTTGTTAACAAACTATAGTTTTGGCAAGTCGGTTAGGCAAGTCTACTTTGTGCATGACACAAGTAATTTTTCCAACAATTGTTTATAGACCAATTATTTCACCTATAATTCCCTGTATCAGAGGTTTACATACACTAAGTTGACTGCTTTTAAACAGCTTGGAAAATTCCAGATAATGATGTCGTGGCTTTAGAAGCTTCTGATAGGCTAATTGACATCATTTGAGTCAATTGGAGGTGTACCTGTGGATGTATTTCAAGGCCTACCTTCAAACTCAGTGCCTCTTTGCTTGACATCATGGGGAAATCAAAAGAAATCAGCCAAAAATGGTAGACCTCCACAAGTCTGGTTCATCCTTGGGAGCAATTTCCAAATGCCGAAAGGTAGCACGTTCATCAGTACAAACAATAGTACTCAAGTATAAACACCATGGGACCACGCAGCCGTCATACCGCTCAGGAAGGAGATGCGTTCTGTCTCCTAGAGATGAATGTACTTTGGTGCGAAAAGTGCAAATCAATCCTAGAACAACAGAAAAGGACCTTGTGAAAATGCTGGAGGAAACAGGTACAAAAGTATCTATATCCACAGTGAAAACGAGTCCTATATCGACATAACCTGAAACGCCGCTCAGCAAGGAAGAAGCCATTACTCCAAAACCGCCATAACAAAGCCAGACTACAGTTTGCAACTGCACATAGGGACAAAGATCGTACTTTTTTGAGAAATGTTCTCTGGTCTGATGAAACAAAAATAGAACTGTTTGGCCATAATGACCATCCTTATGTTTGGAGGAAAAGGGGGGAGGCTTGCAAGCCGAAGAACACCATCCCCACCGTGAAGCGGGGGTGGCAGCATCATGTTGTGAGGGTGCTTTGCTGCAGGAGGGACTGGTGCAATTCACAAAATATATGGCATCATGAGGCAGTAAAATGATGTTGTTATATTGAAGCAACAGCAGTCAGGAAGTTAAAAAGCTTGGTCGCGAATGGGTCTTCCAGATGGACAATGACCCCAAGCATACGTCCAAAGTTGTGGCAAAATGGCTTTTTTTGTATTTAATTTTTATTTCACCTTCATTTAAACAGGTCGGCCAGTTGAGAACACCTTCATTTAAACAGGTCGGCCAGTTGAGAACACCTTCATTTAAACAGGTCGGCCAGTTGAGAACAAGTTCTCATTTACAACTGTGACCTGGCCAAGATAAAGCAAAGCAGTGTGACAAAAACAACAACACAGATTTACACATGGAATGTATCTTGGCCAGGTTGCAGTTGTAAATGAGAACCTATTCTCAACTGGCCTCAACTGGCCTACCTGGGTGGTCGTGGTGGAATCGGAGGGGCTCCGTGTCGGCAGTAAAAGGGGTCCAGGTCAATTGGCAAAATATGTATTGTAGCCCAAGGAGTGGCTGATGGACCTCTTCAGCTAGCTGGGAGATGGGCCTAGCACGAGGCTAGTTCCAGGCTCACTGGTACTTGCTTCTGGACAGAGACGTTAGCCAGGGGGGTAGCCACTCGGATAGAAGCTAGCTAGCTGCAATGATTCAGGTGAAAAGGTTCAGAGCTTGCGGTAGGAAACAGGAGATGGAGAACGAGCAGTCCGGTATGCTCTGGGTTGAAACGTGCTGTGCAGACTGGCAGGAGTTGATCAGGCTAAGGTTAGCTGATTACCGCTAGCAGTGGCTAACTGACTATTAGCTAGCAGCTAGTTAGCTGGCTAGCCTCTGTTGGGGGTTCCGGTTCTAAAGTTTAGAAAATACCAGATCCGTACCACATTGGGGGAGGCGGGTTGCAGGAGATTGTTGAAACTGAGGTAAAAAAATAAATAATAATATTCAGAATTCCAGTGTCCAGTATAAACTAGTATCGGAGGCTACTTCCTACTTTCTACTTTCTGTCTATAGAGCTACTTCTATTCTAGTTCCACTTACTCATCTTCACATGTATATTAAAGGATATTCTAAGTTAGAACTTTTCGGTTTGTTTTCATTGAACCCTTTTTTGTACAGGTTAGACCCGCTGAGATCAGAACATCTCTTTTGAAAGAAGACAACGTTTTTCATTGAGCATAGAGTGGCAAACTTCCGTGAATTTTCCCCAAATTACAAAATTTCCCGTAAATAACGGTTTGGGTTCCAAGACTCCCAGAATTAGCAGGAAGTCCAGAATTCCTCCAATCGGGATTTCTGCAAAAATCAGGGAATTTTGAAAACATTCAGTAAATTTTGCAACCCCAGTTGACCATCCCCATCTCTAGTCCAGACTTACTTCCTCTTGCGGACTCTGTCGGGGTATCCCAGTGACTGTGCGTTGCTCTCTCTGCTGGAGGCCTCTTTGAGCTCAGGGCCCCTGAAGCGTTCCAGAAAGGAGTCTGGTCTCTCCACCTCATGGTGCATCTTGTGAGAGGCCCAGGTCCGCAGCATGAACAGGAAGTGAGAGAGCCTAGACGATCAGAGAAAACAACACACAGGTTGTGACCAAGAGAATCAGGAGTGGATGACTTTGCATGATGTGAAACTGACAATGGACAAGCAACAAGTGCGATGGACAAGCAACAAGTGACAAGCAACAAGTGACAAGCAACAAGTGACGATGGACTGAATGTTATGGGTGAGATGGTGCAATGCTCTGAGGTGGGATATACCTGGCCAGGGCTCCTGACCCTGTAAAGGAATCTCTGTGAGACTCTGTGTGTCTGCTGGTTAACACAGAGACAGCACCCTGAACCTCTGACAATGTGTCTTCACACTCTGAGTTGGCCCTGAGAGAGAGAGAGAGAGAGAGAGAGAGAGAGAGAGAGAGAGAGAGAGAGAGAGAGAGAGAGAGAGACAATCCACAAGGACGCTGACAACAGACAGCTGGCATTGGATTGAGACAGCCTGTTTGTTCCTAGCCTGACTGTAGCTAGATCATTGGATTGAGACAGCCTGTTTGTTCCTAGCCTGACTGTAGCTAGATCATTGGATTGAGACAGCCTGTTTGTTCCTAGCCTGACTGTAGCTAGATCATTGGATTGAGACAGCCTGTGTGTTCCTAGCCTGACTGTAGCTAGATCATTAGATTGAGACAGCCTGTTTGTTCCTAGCCTGACTGTAGCTAGATCATTGGATTGAGACAGCCTGTTTGTTCCTAGCCTGACTGTAGCTAGATCATTGGATTGAGACAGCCTGTGTGTTCCTAGCCTGACTGTAGCTAGATCATTGGATTGAGACAGCCTGTTTGTTCCTAGCCTGACTGTAGCTAGATCATTGGATTGAGACAGCCTGTTTGTTCCTAGCCTGACTGTAGCTAGATCATTGGATTGGGGCAGCCTGTGTGTTCCTAGCCTGAATGCCTATCTGTTTGTGCTATCATGCCAAATCCGTGTTACTCGTTGTCAAAGCCAGACAATTAGCAATGGAGTCTTGACTTGTCACCTGGAGGTTCCGTTCTCGATGGAGTCCAGGTCATCATCGGACGTGCCGAGAAGCGGCTGTTGCCTGGTCGTTGCCGGGTAGGACTGGTCTGTGCAGATCTTTGCCATATTGACTTCTCAGGCCTTGCTGGCCAGGGGACTCCACACTCTGAAAAAAAAAACACTGTAAGAGGTCAGAGGTTAGCCAATCAGTGATCAGGATATAGGCCCTGCATAGGCAACCAGGATTTCTGGATGACCTGGACGTTTTGGAAAAGTAACCCCTAATTTTGAAACCTTAACCCTGCACCTGAATGTAACGGACAGCTAGGCATTTATCTCTTATGTCTGTGAATGGTTCCATTCATTCATCAGTCTTTCAATGGTCTTTTCTATAAATCCCTTGAGACTAAAATATCAAGGACAAGCAGTGCGTCTGTCTATACAGAAGCTGCTAGTTGTAATGAAAGCGAGACCTGTATGGTTTTGGAAGGTGTGTCGTCACTACGATCCAGTCACTCCATCACGAGATCCAATCAGATGCTAGGCTGTAGACAATGTGACAACACAGGATCAGTCCTCCGACCCTCTGACAGATCACTAATGCAGTTTTAAAATATCCGGTAGGCTGCTGTATGTGACACACTGTGGGTAGGCACTGTGGGTAGGCACTGTGGGTAAGCACTGTGGGTAGGCACTGTGGGTAGGCACTGTGGGTAGGCACTGTGGGTAGGTACTGTAGGGAGGCTGCTGTATATGAGGCACTGTGGGTAGGCACTCTGGGTAAGCACTCTGGGTAAGCACTGTGGGTAGGCACTGTGGGTAGAACTGTGGGTAGGCACTGTGGGTAGGCACTGTGGGTAGGCACTGTGGGTAGGAACTGTAGGGAGGCTGCTGTATATGAGGCACTTTGGGTAAAACCTGTGGGTAGGCACTGTGGGTAGGCACTGTGGGTAGAACTGTGGGTAGGCTGCTGTATGTGAGGCACTGTGTTTTTGCCTGTGCTTAGCCCTTGTTTTATCCTAAAAAACTGCGTAGTCCTTGCTGATGGCGAGCATACCCATAACATGATGCAGCCACCACTGTACTTGACAATATGAAGAGTGGTACTCAGTGATGTGTTGTGTTGGATTTGCCCCAAACATAACACTTTGGATCCAGAAAAAATATATATTTGCCATATTTTATGCAATTTTCCTTTAGTTTCTTTAGTTTCTTGTGAATGTTTTGATTCGGTCATTTATCTTAGTATTGTGGAGTTTTAAATCTGTAATTTAGGTTAGTATTGTGGAGTTTTAAATCTGTAATTTAGGTTAGTATTGTGGAGTAACTACAATGTTGTTGATCCATCCTCCATTTTCTCCTATCACAGCCACTAAACTCTGTAACTGTTTTCAAATCACCAATGGCCTCATGGTGAAATCCCTGAACGGTTTCCTTCCTCTCCGGCAACTGAGTTAGGAAGGGCGCCGGTATCTTTCTAGTGACTGGGTGTATTGATACACCATCCAAAGTGTAAGACTAATAACTGCAACATGCTCAAAGGGATATTTAAAAATCTGCTTATTTTTCTACCAATAGGTCCATTGTTTGTGAACCATAGGAAAACCTCCCTGGTCTTTATAGTTGAATCTGTGTTTGAAATTCACTGCTCGATTTAGGGACCTTATAATTATCTGTATCTGTGGGGTACAGAGATGGGGTAGTAATTTAAAAATTTGACCATGCAACTTATTTGATCTTTATTTAACTAGTCAGTTAATTTAACAAGTCAGTTAAGAACAAATTCTTATTTTCAATGACGGCCTAGGAACAGTGGGTTAACTGCCTGTTCAGGGGCAGAATGACAGATTGGTACCTTGTCAGCTCAGGGATTTGAACTTGCAACCTTCCGGTTACTAGTCCAACGCTCTAACCACTAGGCTACGCTGTCGCCCCACGATAGGGAAGGTTGTTAATCATATTTTTACTCCTGAACTTATTTAGGCTCCTTGACATAACAAAAGTCTTAATACCAATTGGCTCAATAGATGATCTTTTAATTTTTTATTAATTTGAAAACATTTCCAAAAACATAATTCCACTTTGACATTATGGGGTTTTATGTGTAGATCAGTGAGACAAAATCTCAATTGAATCTGAATTTTAAATTCAGGCTGTAACACAACAAAATGAGGAACAAAATCAAGGGCTGTGAATAATTTCTGTACATGCTGAAACAGTTTTTTATTCGTTTTGGGCGAGACTGTAATCTGTAAAAAATTATACTACCCTTTTTAAAAAGATGTTGTGTCACGGTCGTCCTCCTCTTCATCTGAAGAGGAAAGGCGAGAAGGATCGGAGGACCAAAATGCGGCGTGATATGTGTTCATCATGAATTTTAATAAAGAAAACACTGAAACACTGAAACACTGAAACACTGAAACACTATAAAAAACAATAAACAAAATAACAACCGTGAAGCTAAATGAGAACTGTGCTGAAACAAGCCATCAACATAGACAATCACCCACAAACAAACAGTGAAACCCAGGCTACCTAAGTATGATTCTCAATCAGAGACAACTAATGACACCTGCCTCTGATTGAGAACCATACTAGGCCGAAACATAGAAATACCCAAATCATAGAAAAACAAACATAGACTGCCCACCCCAACTCACGCCCTGACCATACTAAATAATGACAAAACAACGGAAATAAAGGTCAGAACGTGACATGTTGAGTGAATATTTGTTATTTTGATACTGTCTGGTGAGGAAGGTGGCAATGTGGAATACATCGGAGGAAGGGAGAATGAATGAGTAATCAGTTGAATGTATAAACAGAGGGTGTCCGTTAAAGGACATGGACAACATCAGGGAATAAACTGGTACAAGTAGAGCCTGTCAATGCCTAAAGAAACAGTACAGAGAAGTAACATTAGCTAGGATAACATTAGATATTTATTATATATATATATATATTATATATACATTAGATATGTGCATGTTATGTACTGGAGAAGGGGGCTAACAAGCTGTTTTCAAAACATTGGATTACCAATTTGAGCAATGAGATCTCAGCTTGCTAGATAGCAAAGCAAATCAAACATTACACCTTAGCAAACAATCGTTGCGTAAAACTAATAGTTAGCTTCAACTAACATGACAAGTACATAGACCTACAGTTGAAGTGGGAAGTTTACATACACCTTAGCCAAATACATTTAAACTCAGTTTTTCACAATTCCTTAACATTTAATCCTAGTAACAAATTCCCTGTCTTAGGTCAGTTAGGATCAGCACTTTATTTTAAGAATGTGAAATGTCAGAATAATAGTAGAGTGAAATATTTATTTCAGATTTGATTTCTTTCATCACATTCCCAGTGGGTCAGAAGTTCACATACACTCAATTAGTATTTGGTATTATTGCCTTAAAATTGTTTAACTTGGGTCAAACGTTCCGGGTAGCCTTCCACAAGCTTCCCACAATAAGCTGGGTGAATTTTGGCCCATTCCTCCTGACAGAGCTGGTGTAACTGAGTCAGGTTTGTAGGCCTCCTTGCTCGCACACGCTTTTTCAGTTCTGCCAACAGATTTCTATGGGGTTGAGTTCAGGGCTTTGTGATGGCCACTCCAATACCTTGACTTTGTTGTCCTTAAGCCATTTTGCCACAACTTTGGAAGTATGCTTTGGGTCATTGTCCATTTGGAAGACCCATTTGCGACCAAGCTTTAACTGATGTCTTGAGAAGTTGCTTCAATATATCCACATTATTTTCCCTCCCTCATGATGCCATCTATTTTGTGAAGTGCACCAGTCCCTCCTGCAGCTATGCACCGCCACAACATGATGCTGCCACCCCCGTGCTTCACACATGTACCTGATATGTGGTGTGAAGACCACTACTGTTAATATGTGTACCTGATATGTTCTGTGGTGTGGAGACCACATATATGAAATGTGGTGTGGAGACCACTACTGTTAACATATATGATCTGTGCTGTGGAGACCACTACTGTTAACATATATGATCTGTGCTGTGGAGACCACTACTGTTAACATATATGATCTGTGCTGTGGAGACCACTACTGTTAACATATATGATCTGTGCTGTGGAGACCACTACTGTTAACATATATGATCTGTGCTGTGGAGACCACTACTGTTAACATATATGATCTGTGCTGTGGAGACCACTACTGTTAACATATATGATCTGTGCTGTGGAGACCACTACTGTTAACATATATGATCTGTGCTGTGGAGACTACTACTGTTAACATATATGATCTGTGCTGTGGAGACCACTACTGTTAACATATATGATCTGTGCTGTGGAGACCACTACTGTTAACATATATGATCTGTGCTGTGGAGACCACTACTGTTAACATATATGATCTGTGCTGTGGAGACCACTACTGTTAACATATATGATCTGTGCTGTGGAGACCACTACTGTTAACATATATGATCTGTGCTGTGGAGACCACTACTGTTAACATATATGATCTGTGCTGTGGAGACCACTACTGTTAACATATATGATCTGTGCTGTGGAGACCACTACTGTTAACATATATGATCTGTGCTGTGGAGACCACTACTGTTAACATATATGATCTGTGCTGTGGAGACCACTACTGTTAACATATATGATCTGTGCTGTGGAGACCACTACTGTTAACATATATGATCTGTGCTGTGGAGACCACTACTGTTAACATATATGATCTGTGCTGTGGAGACCACTACTGTTAACACGTCTACCTGTGGATTAGTGACAGATAACACTAAAACTATCTATCCTATGGAGACCTCTAAAGCAATTGTACCCACCTGAATGTAGCCTATTGTGTTCTCTCCTCACGCTGCGACAGCAGAAGTCATTCAGTTCAAGTTGACATTGGATAATTCCTTTTTTGGGGGGGGGGAAATAATTGTAATCCTACGTCGTTTGGTTTCTTTCTTCTTTGACCCCCCCAAAACAAATTACAATCCTAATTGTAATACAAATAGTAGAGCATTTGTGAGTGACTTTTAGAAGCCCCTTTCTGTGGTATCTTCAGCACCATAGACAGACAGTAGACAGACAGTTCACGCTAACAGGAGAAAATCAACCGTGCTGTCTGCCAGGAGGCGGAGCCACATGGTGCTCAAATTATGAATATTCAACAGGCAAAGAAACTGTATTTTTCTATCAAGGATGCTCTGCTATTTATGTGTCATTTTAAGTCATACAAAAGGTTAAACATAAAAAAAGGTTAGGGTTTTGTTTCATATTTTTGTTTCCTGTCATGTATTGAGTACAAATAGTCAACACAAACAATGCACACAGATCAACGGTAGACTTGTTTAATTTCCAAATCATTTCATAGGTTAATACTGAGCATTACTGGCCCTACAGCTTCCTTTAAATGGCAAGAAAACATTCAAGTCATTTTGATTTTGAGATTTGATTTTGAGACATTAAAATTCTCACTGATCACAAAATAGCAAATGTGAGCTTAAGACATCCACAGATTCAAAATAAAGTTATTGTCAATATATGATGTCTGTGACTACATCAATTGAAGAGGCTGATCACACATAAATGCATTAATATCCGTGTCAACATGATACCTCTCCTACTACTCGTGACACCTCTCATGATACCTCTCCTCCTACTCATGACACCTCTCCTCCTACTCATGATACCTCTCATGACACCTCTCCTCCTACTCATGACACCTCTCATGTTACCTCTACTCCTATTCATGATACCTCTCCTCCTACTCATGATACCTCTCCTACTACTCATGACACCGCTCATGATACCTCTCCTCCTACTCATGATACCTCTACTCCTACTCATGACACCTCTCCTCCTACTCATGACACCTCTCCTCCTACTCATGACACCTCTCCTCCTACTCATGACACCTCTCCTCCTACTCATGATACCTCTACTCCTACTCATGATACCTCTACTCCTACTCATGATACCTCTACTCCTACTCATGATACCTCTACTCCTACTCATGATACCTCTCCTCCTACTCAGAGTGTATAGGGGGTGGGTTCAACAGGTATACTGTCCAGAGTCTATAGGGGGTGGGTTCAACAGGTCTACTGCCCAGAGTCTATAGGGGGTGGGTTCTATAGGGGGACAGGTCTACTATCCAGAGTCTATAGGGGGTGGGTTCAACAGGTCTACTGTCCAGAGTCTATAGGGGGTGGGTTCAACAGGTCTACTGTCCAGAGTCTATAGGGGGTGGGTTCAACATTTCTACTGTCCAGAGTCTATAGGGGGTGAGTTCAACAGGTCTACTGTCCAAAGTCTATAGGGGGTGGGTTCAACAGGTCTACTGTCCAGAGTCTATAGGGGGTGGGTTCAACAGGTGTACTATCCAGAGTCTATAGGGGGTGGGTTCTATAGGGGGACAGTTCTACTGTCCAGAGTCTGTAGGGGGTGGGTTCAACAGGTCTACTGTCCAGAGTCTATAGGGGGTGGGTTCAACAGGTGTACTATCCAGAGTCTATAGGGGGTGGGTTCTATAGGGGGACAGTTCTACTGTCCAGAGTCTGTAGGGGGTGGGTTCAACAGGTCTACTGTCCAGAGTCTATAGGGGGTGGGTTCAACAGGTCTACTGTCCAGAGTCTATAGGGGGTGGGTTCAACAGGTCTACTATCCAGAGTCTATAGGGGGTGGGTTCAACAGGTCTACTGTCCAGAGTCTATAGGGGGTGGGTTCTATAGGGGGACAGGTCTACTGTCCAGAGTCTGTAGGGGGTGGGTTCAACAGGTCTACTGTCCAGAGTCTATAGGGGGTGGGTTCAACAGGTCTACTGTCCATAGTCTATAGGGGGTGGGATCTATAGGGGGACAGGTCTACTGTCCAGAGTCTATAGGGGGTGGGTTCAACAGGTCTACTGTCCAGAGTCTATAGGGGGTGGGTTCTATAGGGGGACAGGTCTACTGTCCAGAGTCTATAGGGGGTGGGTTCAACAGGTCTACTGTCCAGAGTCTATAGGCGGTGGGTTCAACAGGTCTACTATCCAGAGTCTATAGGGGGTGGGTTCAACAAGTCTACTGTCCAGAGTCTATAGGGGGTGGGAGCAACAGGTCTACTATCCAGAGTCTATAGGGGGTGGGTTCAACAAGTCTACTGTCCAGAGTCTATAGGGGGTGGGAGCAACAGGTCTACTATCCAGAGTCTATAGGGGGTGGGAGCAACAGGTCTACTATCCAGAGTCTATAGGGGGTGGGTTCAACAGGTCTACTGTCCACAGTCTATAGGGTGTTGTCAAGTTGTAGAAGAAGTGCTTACCACGTAGTTACTAGGTTATTGATGGAGAACGTATACATACATTACACTCTGTGTCGTCCATGGTCTGTCTAGTGTCAGTCACTCTGCTAATACATGTAGATAGGTAGTCTGGTCCATAGTCTGTCTAGTGTCAGTCACTCTGCTAATACATGTAGATAGGTAGTCTGGTCCATAGTCTGTCTAGTGTCAGTCACTCTGCTAATACATGTAGATAGGTAGTCTGGTCCATAGTCTGTCTAGTGTCAGTCACTCTGCTAATACATGTAGATAGGTAGTCTGGTCCATAGTCTGTCTAGTGTCAGTCACTCTGCTAATACATGTAGATAGGTAGTCTGGTCCATAGTCTGTCTAGTGTCAGTCACTCTGCTAATACATGTAGATAGGTAGTCTGGTCCATAGTCTGTCTAGTGTCAGTCACTCTGCTAATACATGTAGATAGGTAGTCTGGTCCATAGTCTGTCTAGTGTCAGTCACTCTGCTAATACATGTAGATAGGTAGTCTGGTCCATAGTCTGTCTAGTGTCAGTCACTCTGCTAATACATGTAGATAGGTAGTCTGGTCCATAGTCTGTCTAGTGTCAGTCACTCTGCTAATACATGTAGATAGGTAGTCTGGTCCATAGTCTGTCTAGTGTCAGTCACTCTGCTAATACATGTAGATAGGTAGTCTGGTCCATAGCCTGTCTAGTGTCAGTCACTCTGCTAATACATGTAGATAGGTAGTCTGGTCCATAGTCTGTCTAGTGTCAGTCACTCTGCTAATACATGTAGATAGGTAGTCTGGTCCATAGTCTGTCTAGTGTCAGTCACTCTGCTAATACATGTAGATAGGTAGTCTGGTCCATAGTCTGTCTAGTGTCAGTCACTCTGCTAATACATGTAGATAGGTAGTCTGGTCCATAGTCTGTCTAGTGTCAGTCACTCTGCTAATACATGTAGATAGGTAGTCTGGTCCATAGTCTGTCTAGTGTCAGTCACTCTGCTAATACATGTAGATAGGTAGTCTGGTCCATAGTCTGTCTAGTGTCAGTCACTCTGCTAATACATGTAGATAGGTAGTCTGGTCCATAGTCTGTCTAGTGTCAGTCACTCTGCTAATACATGTAGATAGGTAGTCTGGTCCATAGTCTGTCTAGTGTCAGTCACTCTGCTAATACATGTAGATAGGTAGTCTGGTCCATAGTCTGTCTAGTGTCAGTCACTCTGCTAATACATGTAGATAGGTAGTCTGGTCCATAGTCTGTCTAGTGTCAGTCACTCTGCTAATACATGTAGATAGGTAGTCTGGTCCATAGTCTGTCTAGTGTCAGTGACTCTGCTAATACATGTAGATAGGTAGTCTGGTCCATAGTCTGTCTAGTGTCAGTCACTCTGCTAATACATGTAGATAGGTAGTCTGGTCCATAGTCTGTCTAGTGTCAGTCACTCTGCTAATACATGTAGATAGGTAGTCTGGTCCATAGTCTGTCTAGTGTCAGTCACTCTGCTAATACATGTAGATAGGTAGTCTGGTCCATAGTCTGTCTAGTGTCAGTCACTCTGCTAATACATGTAGATAGGTAGTCTGGTCCATAGTCTGTCTAGTGTCAGTCACTCTGCTAATACATGTAGATAGGTAGTCTGGTCCATAGCCTGTCTAGTGTCAGTCACTCTGCTAATACATGTAGATAGGTAGTCTGGTCCATAGCCTGTCTAGTGTCAGTCACTCTGCTAATACATGTAGATAGGTAGTCTGGTTTCATTTACACAACATGCCAACCAGTCCCAACCACTTTGAAGATGCAAAATATGTTTTATTGTGAAACAAACAAGAAATAAGGAAAAAATGAAAACTTGAGCGTGCATAACTATTCACCCCCCCCTAAGTCAATACTTTGTGGAGACACCTTTTGCAGCATTTACAGCTGCAAGTCTCTTGGGGTGTGTCTCTATAAGCTTGGCACATCTAGCCACTGGGATTTTCACCCATTCTTCAAGGCAAAACTGGTCCAGCTCCTTCAAGTTGGATGGGTTCCTGCTGGTATACATCACTCTTTAAGTCATACCACAAAATCTCAACTGGATTGAGATCTGGGCTTTGACTAGGCCATTCCAAGACATTTAAATGTTTCCCCTTAAACCAGTCGAGTGTTGCTTTAGCAGTATGCTTAGGGTCATTGTCTTGCTGGAAGGTGAACCTCCGTCCCAGTCTCAAATCTCTGGAAGAGTAAAACAGGTTTCCCTCAAGAATTTCCCTGTATTTAGCACCAGCCATCATTTCTTCAATTCTGACCAGTTTTCCAGTCCCTGCCCACGCTCTGTGGAGTGTACGGCTTAAAATGGTCCTATGGACAGATACTCCAATCTCCGCTGTGAAGGTTTGCAGCTCTTTCAGGGTTATCTTTGGTCTCTTTGTTGCCTCTCTGATTAATGCCCTCCTTGCCTGGTCCGTGAGTTTTGGTGGGCGGCCCTCACTTGGCAGGTTTGTTGTGGTGCCATATTCTTTTCATTTTTTAATAACAGATTTAATGGTGATCTGTGGGATGTTAAAAGTTTCTGATATTTTTTTAGAACCCAACCCTGAACTATACTTCTCCATAACTTTGTCCCTGACCCTGTTTTGGAGAGCTCCTTGGTCTTCACGGTGCCGCTAGCTTGGTGGTACCCCTTGCTTAGTGGTGTTGCAGACTCTGGGACCTTTCAGAACATGTGTATATACTGAGATCATGCGACAGAACATGTGACACTTGCATTGCACACAGGTGGACTTTATATAACTAATTAGGTGACTTCTGAAGGTAATTGGTTGCACCAGATCTTATTTAGGAGCTTCATAGGAAATACATATGCACCAATTTTCCGTTTTTAATGCAAATGTTTAAAAAAAAATCATTTCACCAATTTGGACTATTCTGTGTTTGTCCATTACATGAAATCCAAATAAAATCCATTTAAATTACAGGTTGTAATGCAACAAAATAGGAAAAGGAGGATGGATGCTTTTGCAAGGCACTGTATATTATTCTCTTCTATATTACACTCTTCAAAAGTTCTCTCTTCTTTATTAAATTATGTCAACAAAACTCAACAAGACTCTTCTTCCACATTACACTCTTCTTCCACATTACACTCTTCTTCCACATTACACTCTTCTTCCACATTACACTCTTCTTCCACATTACACTCTTCTTCCACATTACACTCTTCTTCCACATTACACTCTTCTTCCACATTACACTCTTCTTCCACATTACACTCTTCTATATTACACTCTTCTTCCACATTACACTCTTCTTCCACATTACACTCTTCTTCCACATTACACTCTTCTATATTACACTCTTCTTCCACATTACACTCTTCTTCCACATTACACTCTTCTTCCACATTACACTCTTCTTCCACATTACACTCTTCTTCCACATTACACTCTTCTTCCACATTACACTCTTCTATATTACACTCTTCAAAAGTTCTCTCTTCTTTATTAAATTATGTCAATGTTAATGTGGAAGAAGAGTCTTGTTGAGTATGACATAATTTAATAAAGAAGAGAACCTGCCTTGTGCAGGTCTCCTGATGCGAACACGGGGGCCTCACTGCGGTGGCGGTCAGCACTCTCCTTCTGCCGCCCACCGGCCCGTTTCAGGGTTTCCTGGATGGCTTTCCAGGTCTCCTTTGAGCGCTGCACCCATTCCTCCACCCCAGGACCCTCGGTCTGGCTCTGATGCCAAGGTACCAGGACTGGCTAATAGCCCAACACGCACTGAAACGGTGACAGGTTCATGGAGGAGTGGCGGAGTGAATTTTGAGCCATCTCGCCCCATGGGACGAACCTCGCCCAGTCTCCTGGCCGATCCTGGCAATACGACCGCAGAAAACTGCCCACATCCTGGTTCACTCTCTCCACCTGCACATTACGCTCTGGGTCAGGTTGATCGAGACCCCCAGACGCTCCATAAATGTCTGAACGCACACCGAACAGTAGGAGACAAACCCTCCCGTTCTTGGCCAAGGTGGGCCACCAGTACTTCCCCCTAAGACCCCGCACCGTTCTATCAATCCCCGGATGACCAGAGGAGGGTAGCGTGTGGGCCCACCTGATCAATCTATCGCGAACACCAAGTGGGACGTACCTCCGACCAGCTGGACACTGTGGTGGAGTAGGTTCTAACCGTGACACCCGCACGATGTCCGTGTCCACCTCCCATTCCACCGGTGCCACCAGACAAGAGGCCGGAAGTATGGGGGTGGGATCGATGGACAGCTCCTCGGTATCATAGAGACGGGACAGTGCGTCGGCCTAAGCATTCCGGGAACTTGGTCTATATGAGATGGTGAAACTAAATCTGGTGGGAAAAAAAAAATCGCCCAATTTGCCATCCGGATGTACTCCAGATTACAGTGGTCAGTCCAGATGAGAAATTACAAATGAGTATTGCGCCCCCTCATTTCAATGTCTCCACACCTTCAGAGCTTTTACCACAGCCAGCAACTCCCGGTCCCCCACATCATAGTTTCGCTCCGCCGGGCTGAGCTTCTTCGAAAAGAAAGCACAGGGGCGAAGCTTCAGTGGCGTACCCGAACGCTGAGAGAGCACGGCTCCAACACCAGCCTCGGTCGCGTCCACCTCCACTATGAAAGAAAGAGGGGTCCGGATGAGCCAATACGGGAGCATCGGTAAACAACGCCTTCAGATGACCAATAGCTCTGGCCACCTCCGCCGACCACCGCAAACGCACCGGCCCCCCCTTCACCAGTGAGGTAATGGGAGCCGCCACCTGGCCAAAACCCCGGATAAACCTCCGGTAGTAATTGGCAAATCCTAAAAACCGCTGCACCTCCTTTACCATGGTCGGAGTCGGCCAATTACGCATGGCCGCAATGTGGTCACACTCCATCACCCAGATGTGGAAATGTGATACCCTAGGAAAGAGACGGCTTGACGTACAGGTCATGCTCCAACAGTCGCTCAAGTACCCTGCGCACCAGAGACACATGTGGTGGTGGAATAGATCAGAATGTCATCGACATAAACCACCACAACATGCCCGTGCAGGTCCCTGAGAATCTCGTCTATAAAGGATTGGAAAACGACTGGAGCATTTTTCAACCCATAAGGCATGACGAGGTACTCTTAATGGCCAGATGTGGTACTAAACGCTGTCTTCCACTCGTCTACCTCCTGGATACGCACCAAGTTATACGCGCTCCTGAGATCCAGTTTTGTGAAGAAGCTCCGTGAAATGACTCCACCGCCGTGGCGATGAGAGGTAGCGGGTAACTGAGCCCCACTGTGATGGAATTTAGAACTCTATAGTCAATGCACGGACGCAGACCTCCTTCCTTCTTCACAAAAAAGAAACTTGAGGAGGCAGGTGACGTGGAGGGACGAATGTACCCCTGTCCCAGAGATTCGGTGACATATGTCTCCATAGCAACCGTCTCCTCCTGTGACAGGGGATACACGTGACTCCTGGGAAGTGCGGCATTCACCTGGTGGTTTATCGTGCAATCCCCTCGTCGATGAGGTGGTAATTGGGTCACCCTCTTTTTACAGAAAGCGGTAGCCAAATCGGCATATTCGGGGGAGTCCGGACCAGGTCTCCACCGTCGTCGCACCGATGGAAACTCCCACACACCTACCTGAGCACTCCTCTGACCACCCCTTAAGAGCCCCCTGTTTCCATGAAATTTTGAGATTGTGATAAGCCAACCAGGGAATCCCCAACACCACTGGAAACGCAGGAGAATCAATGAGGAAGAGACTAATCCTCTCCTCATGGCCCGCCTGCGTCACCATGTCCAGTGGAACCGTGGCCTCCCTGACCAGCCCTGACCCTAATGGTCGACTATCTAGGGCGTGCACGGGGAAGGGTTGGTCCATCTGAACCAAGGGAATCCCTAACTTAAGCGCGAACCCGCAGTCCAAAACTCCCCACTGTGCCTGAATCTACTAGCGCCTTATGTTGGGAATGAGGGGAAAACTCAGGAAAAGAAATCAACACATACATATGACCAACAGGGAGCTCTGGGTGAGCCGGGTGCTGACTCATCTGAGGTATCCGAGCAGTGCTCTGCCTGCCCTCTTGACTCCCAGACGAGCTCCTCCAGCACCGGTCAGCAGTGTGTCCTCTCCGACCACAAATGGTGCAGCCTTGTGCAGGTCTACAATTTTAGCCCTGATGTCCTTACACAGCTCTCTGGTCTTGGCCATTGTGGAGAGGTTGGAGTCTGTATGATTGAGTGTGTGGACAGGTGTCTTTTATACAGGTAACGAGTTCAAACAGGTGCAGTTAATACATGTATTGAGTGGAGAACAGGAGGGCTTCTTAAAGAAAAACTAACAGGTCTGTGAGAGCCGGAATTCTTACTGGTTGGTAGGTGATCAAATACTTATGTCATGCAATAAAACGCAATAAAATGCAAATTAATTACTTAAAAATCATACAATGTGATTTTCTGGATTTTTGTTTTAGATTCTGTCTCTCACAGTGGAAGTGTACCTATGATAAAAAATTACAGACCTCTACATGCTTTGTAAGTAGGAAAACCTGCAAAATCGGCAGTGTATCAAATACTTGTTCTCCCCACTGTATGTACAGGTGCAGTGATCTGTGAGCTGCTCTGACAGCTGGTGCTCAAAGCTAGTGAGGGAGATATGAGTCTCCAGCTTCAGTGATTATTGCAGTTCGTTCCAGTCATTGGCAACAGAGAACTGGAAGGAAAGGCGGCCAAAGTAGGAATTCGCTTTGGGGATGACCAGTGAAATATACCTGCTGGAGCGACGACGGTCTTAATTTTGCCAACATGAACACCACTGAGAAACCAGGGGAGACTTAAAGTATTAACACTAATTTCTTAGCAGAAGTGAAGAGCACAACCTCTCTGTACTAATTGGTGATTGTCTAGGAGAGGAGAAACCACTCCCTCTCCAATACAGTCACTGATTACCAAAACAAGTCACAAATTCCCCTGTCCCTTGATCCTGGTTGCTGTGTCAACAATCATCTGCAGGTTATGAGCAGTCAGTCAGCAGTTCACACACCAACTAGGCTACAGGGAAGACAGTCAGCAGTTCACACACCAACTAGGCTACAGGGAAGACAGTCAGCAGTTCACACACCAACTAGGCTACAGGGAAGACAGTCAGCAGTTCACACACCAACTAGGCTACAGGGAAGACAGTCAGCAGTTCACACACCAACTAGGCTACAGGGAAGACAGTCAGCAGTTCACACACCAACTAGGCTACAGGGAAGACAGGCAGCAGTTCACACACCAACTAGGCTACAGGGAAGACAGTCAGTAGTTCACACACCAACTAGGCTACAGGGAAGACAGTCAGTAGTTCACACACCAACTAGGCTACAGGGAAGACAGTCAGCAGTTCACACACCAACTAGGCTGCAGGGAAGACAGTCAGCAGTTCACACACCAACTAGGCTACAGGGAAGACAGTCAGCAGTTCACACACCAACTAGGCTACAGGGAAGACAGTCAGCAGTTCACACACCAACTAGGCTACAGGGAAGACAGTCAGCAGTTCACACACCAACTAGGCTACAGGGAAGACAGTCAGCAGTTCACACACCAACTAGGCTACAGGGAAGACAGTCAGCAGTTCACACACCAACTAGGCTACAGGGAAGACAGTCAGCAGTTCACACACCAACTAGGCTACAGGGAAGACAGTCAGCAGTTCACACACCAACTAGGCTACAGGGAAGACAGTCAGCAGTTCACATACCAACTAGGCTACAGGGAAGACAGTCAGCAGTTCACACACCAACTAGGCTACAGGGAAGACAGTCAGCAGTTCACACACCAACTAGGTTACAGGGAAGACAGTCAGCAGTTCACACACCAACTAGGCTACAGCGAAGACAGTCAGCAGTTCACACACCAACTAGGCTACAGGGAAGACAGTCAGCAGTTCACATACCAACTAGGCTACAGGGAAGACAGTCAGCAGTTCACACACCAACTAGGCTACAGGGAAGACAGTCAGCAGTTCACACACCAACTAGGCTACAGGGAAGACAGTCAGCAGTTCACACACCAACTAGGCTACAAGGAAGACAGTCTGCAGTTCACACACCAACTAGGCTACAGGGAAGAGAGTCAGCAGTTCACACACCAACTAGGCTACAAGGAAGACAGTCAGCAGTTCACACACCAACTAGGCTACAAGGAAGACAGTCAGCAGTTCACACACCAACTAGGCTACAGGGAAGAGAGTCAGCAGTTCACACACCAACTAGGCTACAAGGAAGACAGTCAGCAGTTCACACACCAACTAGGCTACAAGGAAGACAGTCAGCAGTTCACACACCAACTAGGCTACAGGGAAGACAGTCAGCAGTTCACACACCAACTAGGCTACAAGGAAGACAGTCTGCAGTTCACACACCAACTAGGCTACAGGGAAGAGAGTCAGCAGTTCACACACCAACTAGGCTACAAGGAAGACAGTCAGCAGTTCACACACCAACTAGGCTACAAGGAAGACAGTCAGCAGTTCACACACCAACTAGGCTACAGGGAAGACAGTCAGCAGTTCACACACCAACTAGGCTACAGGGAAGACAGTCAGCAGTTCACACACCAACTAGGCTACAGGGAAGACAGTCAGTAGTTCACATACCAACTAGGCTACAGGGAATAC
This sequence comes from Oncorhynchus kisutch, assembly GCF_002021735.2. NCBI lineage: Eukaryota > Metazoa > Chordata > Actinopteri > Salmoniformes > Salmonidae > Oncorhynchus > Oncorhynchus kisutch. Next base: position 1,990,850 of record NC_034186.2, read on the forward strand.
TGTCAGCAGTTCACACACCAACTAGGCTACAGGGAAGACAGTCAGCAGTTCACACACCAACTAGGCTACAGGGAAGACAGTCAGCAGTTCACACACCAACTAGGCTACAGGGAAGACAGTCAGCAGTTCACACACCAACTAGGCTACAGGGAAGACAGTCAGCAGTTCACACACCAACTAGGCTACAGGGAAGACAGTCAGCAGTTCACACACCAACTAGGCTACAGGGAAGACAGTCAGCAGTTCACACACCAACTAGGCTACAGGGAAGACAGTCAGCAGTTCACACACCAACTAGGCTACAGGGAAGACAGTCAGCAGTTCACACACCAACTAGGCTACAGGGAAGACAGTCAGCACTTAAAGTAGATGGCCCTAGCTAGCAAAAAGACCATACTAAACAACAGATAAAGGCAAAAATGGCCTTTGGCAAAACAAAAGATTAAAGTGCCTTTGAACGGGGTATGCTGGGTATGGTAGTAGTTGCCAGGCGCACCGGTTTGAGTGTGTCCAAGAACTGCAACGCTGCTGGTCTTATAACACAAGTAACAATTCAATGAGTTGAATTCATTAATTCAATGAGTCAACTAAATTACATAATTGCTGTTGAGCAGTCGTTCCCAATCACCAGCTGATTACAAGTGTGTGTGTGTGTGTGTGTGTGTGTGTGTGTGTGTGTGTGTGTGTGTGTTTCTATAATAGAGGCTTGTGATCCTCTGCTTGATTACACTGCTGAGGAGTGATTGGATTTCCAACCTCTTCGCCAATAGAAATCTTTCAGCCAAAGGAGAGCAGAGTCATTATTACACAGCAGTCTATCAACCACTCATTCAAAATCCCTACAACAATATCTGCAATCCTATTGGAGCAGCTTCATAGTTAATGTCATCACCTAATCCATAAAACTAAACAAAACAGCATTTTAAAAGAAACACACAGTGACACTAATTTAATCGCAATGTGGGAAAATGGCAGAGGTGGAAAGAGTACTGAAATATATTACTCAAGAAGAAGTCAAATTACGGGTGTAAAAAAAAACCCATCTGAAATAAAAGTACCTCATTTAAAATGTACTCAGAGTAAAAGTAATTGACTTACTTTAAAAAATGATAATTAGCTAATTTCACTAATGTTACCTGAATGTTGTTAACCATGATTCTACTGTAGGAACTAAGTCATAATATGGAGTTGCTACAAGGCACATCTGAATGGATGTGTAAAATATTAAATATTTATATTTGAAAATCAATTAAAGCAATTCATTAATAGAGTCCTGAAATATTCTACTCAAGTAGAAGTACAATTACTGACTTAGAAAAATACTCAGAAGAGTATGAGCACTCGGAAATGCTACTAAATTACAGTAACGAGACCACAACATGGAGGACACAACATAGAGGCCACAACATGGAGACATGGAGGCTACAACATGGAGGCCACAACATGGAGGCCACAACATGGAGCCCACAACATGGAGGCCACAACATGGAGACATGGAGGTCACAACATGGAGGACACAACATGGAGGCCACAACATGGAGACATGGAGGCCACAACATGGAGGCCACAACATGGAGGCCACAACATGGAGCCCACAACATGGAGGCCACAACATGGAGACATGGAGGTCACAACATGGAGGACACAATATGGAGGCCACAACATGGAGACATGAAGGCCACAACATGGAGGTCACAACATGGAGGCCACAACATGGAGGCCACAACATGGACGCCACAACATGGAGCCCACTAGACACCACACTTCTCAGTGTGTGGCAGTTCAGCCTGTTGAAGGAAGGTGTTGTCCCATGGTGATCAATCAAATTGATTTATAAATCCCTTCTTTCATCAGCTGATGTCACAAAGTGCTGTACAGAGACCCAGCCTAAAATCCCAAACAGCAAGCAATGCAGGTGTAGAAGCACGGTGGCTAGAAAAGGCCCGAACCTAGGAAGAAACCTAGAGAGGAACCAGGCTATGAGGGGTGGCCAGTCCTCTTCTGGCTGTGCCGGGTGGAGATTATAACACAACATGGCCAAGATGTTCAACTGTTCATTGTGACGACCCTCCCACTCTGTCTGCCGTATTCTCTCTTTGTTCTTGTTTCCTTATTAGGATGCTGGTGGGCGGAGTTGGGAGGGTCGTCAGCTCCATGGGAAACACCGGGGCCCGGGTGTGTCCCGGGGATAAATAGACCTCTTCCACATTCATTGGGGAGACTCTCTCCATGCAGACACAGACAGATTTTGGTTGTGACATTTTTGTGGCTATATGGGTTGGTTTGCGTTGGCACCTTTCAACACCCCTCATTATCATATGTATACACGCGACCACTCACTTACACTACTAACTAAACACACACTCATTTACACTACTAACTAAACACACACTCATTTACACTACTAACTAAACACACACTCATTTACACTACTAACTAAACACACACTCATTTACACTACTAACTAAACACACACTCATTTACACTACTAACTAAACACACACTCATTTACACTACTAACTAAACACACACTCATTTACACTACTAACTAAACACACACTCATTTACACTACTAACTAAACACACACTCATTTACACTACTAACTAAACACACACTCATTTACACTACTAACTAAACACACACTCACTTACACTACTAACTAAACACACACTCATTTACACTACTAACTAAACACACACTCATTTACACTACTAACTAAACACACACTCATTTACACTACTAACTAAACACACACTCATTTACACTACTAACTAAACACACACTCATTTACACTACTAACTAAACACACACTCATTTACACTACTAACTAAACACACACTCATTTACACTACTAACTAAACACACACTCATTTACACTACTAACTAAACACACACTCATTTACACTACTAACTAAACACACACTCATTTACACTACTAACTAAACACACACTCATTTACACTACTAACTAAACACACACTCATTTACACTACTAACTAAACACACACTCATTTACACTACTAACTAAACACACTCATTTACACTACTAACTAAACACACACTCATTTACACTACTAACTAAACACACACTCATTTACACTACTAACTAAACACACACTCATTTACACTACTAACTAAACACACACTCATTTACACTACTAACTAAACACACACTCATTTACACTACTGACTAAACACACACTCACTTACACTACTGACTAAACACACACTCACTTACACTACTGACTAAACACACACTCACTTACACTACTGACTAAACACACACTCATTTACACTACTGACTAAACACACACTCACTTACACTACTGACTAAACACACACTCACTTACACTACTGACTAAACACACAATCACTTACACTACTAACTAAACACACACTCACTTACACTACTGACTAAACACACACACACTTACACTACTGACTACTGACTAAACACACACTCACTTACACTACTAACTAAACACACACACACTCACTTACACTACTGACTAAACACACACTCACTTACACTACTGACTAAACACACACTCACTTACACTACTAACTAAACACACACACACTCACTTTGACTACTGACTAAACACACACTCACTTACACTACTGACTACTGACTAAACACACACTCACTTGCACTACTGACTACTAACTAAACACACACACACTCACTTACACTACTGACTACTGACTAAACACACACTCACTTACACTACTGACTACTGACTAAACACACACTCACTTACACTACTAACTAAACACACACTCACTTACACTACTAACTAAACACACACTCACTTACACTACTGACTACTGACTAAACACACACTCACTCACTACTGACTACTAACTAAACACACACTCACTTACACTACTGACTAAACACACACTCACTTACACTACTGACTAAACACACACCGTTGTTAATTGTATTTACGTTACTTCAGTTAATAAATATATTTTGTTATTCCTTATCTCCACTTTGTCTCCCTTTTGTTACGGGCTTCGAGCCGGTTCGTGACATCATAGATGACCAGCAGGGTCAAATAATAATAATCACAGTGGTTGTCGAGGGTGCAGCAAGTCAGCACCTCAGGAGTAAAAGTCAGTTGGCTTTTCATAGCCGATCATTCAGAGTATCTCTACCGCTCCTGCTGTCTCTAGAGACTCGAAAACAGCAGGTCCGGGACAGGTAGCAAGTCCGGTGAACAGGTCAGGGTTCCATAGCCGCAGGCAGAACAGTTGAAACTGGAGCAGCATCATGGCCAGGTGGACTGGGGACAGCAAGGAGTCATCATGCCAGGTAGTCCTGAGGCATGGTCCTAGGGCTCAGGTCCTCCAAGAGAGAGAGCGAATTAGAGAGAGCATACTTACATTCACACAGGACACTGGAAAAGGCAGGAGAAATACTCCAGATATAACAGACTGACCCTAGCCCCCCGACACATAAACTACTGCAGCATAAATACTGGAGGCTGAGACAGGAGGGGTCAGGAGACACTGTCGCCCCGTCTGACGACAACCCCGGACAGGGCCGGACAGGCAGTGACCTGGTCCCCCAGGAGAGCCAGGTCCTCCTGGTCTACAGGCCTGCTTAGAGACTCCAGAACCTGGATCAGGGGGGCACGATGATCCCTGGGCATGATGATCCCTGGGCATGATGATCCCTGGGCTCGATGATCCCTGGGCATGATGATCCCTGGGCATGATGATCCCTGGGCATGATGATTCCTGGGCATGATGATCTCTGGGCATGATGATCCCTGGGCTCGATGATCCCTGGGCATGATGATCCCTGGGCATGATGATCCCTGGGCATGATGATCCCTGGGCATGATGATCCCTGGGCATGATGATCTCACCTCCAAATCTCTGGCGGACAAGAGCCAGACAGGCAAACATTTTCCGTTCACCTTAATCCACCAAAGAATCAGGAATTTGTCAACTCAATAGTTTATAAATCAACAGTCTTTGGGTGCAAAGTTAAAAAGGCATAGTCCAAAACCTGGGATCCAGTATATAATACTGTGGTGGAGGAGGACATACAACGACAGCAGTCCTAAACATCTATAAGGGCTTATTTAGCCTGTGACCTTTCATAGGTTACACAGAGAGACTGATAAATCATAGGTTACACAGAGAGACTGTGACCTTTCATAGGTTACACAGAGAGACTGACCTTTCATAGGTTACACAGAGAGACTGACCTTTCATAGGTTACACAGAGAGACTGACAAATCATAGGTTACACAGAGAGACTGACCTTTCATAGGTTACACAGAGAGACTGACAAATCCTAGGTTACACAGAGAGACTGTGACCTTTCATAGGTTACACAGAGAGACTGACCTTTCATAGGTTACACAGAGAGACTGACCTTTCATAGGTTACACAGAGAGACTGTGACCTTTTATGGGTTACACAGAGAGACTGACAAATCATAGGTTACACAGAGAGACTGATCTATCATAGGTTACACAGAGAGACTGACCTTTCATAGGTTACACAGAGAGACTGACCTTTCATAGGTTACACAGGGAGACTGACAAATCATAGGTTACACAGAGAGACTGTGACCTTTCATAGTTTACATAGAGAGAATGTGACCTTTCATAGGTTACACAGAGAGACTGACCTTTCATAGGTTAGCAGAACCTCCTGTAGTCTGCTTTTGTTGTCCTCAAGGTTGACTGACCAGAGGCCTGACCAGAGGACTGACCAGAGGACTAACCAGAGGACTGATCAGAGGACTGACCAGAGGACTGACCAGAGGACTGACCAGAGGACTAACCAGAGGACTGACCAGAGGACTAACCAGAGGACTGATCAGAGGACTGACCAGAGGACTAACCAGAGGACTGACCAGAGGACTGACCAGAGGACTGACCAGAGGACTAACCTGGTGTACTGTAAAGTGTTCTGCTACTGATGTGGACCAGAGGAAGAAGAACCTGGCTATAGAAACAAATACATACATCCAGTAACCACATTACCCATGCTGTTGAACACCTGGAGGTGGGTGTGTTTTACCTCTCCTGTTGTGTTCTGAGCAGAACAACAGAAATTAACTCCATGCGTATGAGTTACCATGGTAGCATCTTTTGTCATCTCATCTTTTGTCATGTCTCCATCCCATTGAGGGTAGAGTGGTGTGTTCTCGAACCCACGCGATCATCAGTACTCAACATACTCATGTACTGTTTAAAAGGCTTGTTCAGACACCTCTAGACTCGGCTTCATTTCTGCCTGAGCTGAATGAGAGGCCTGCAGTAGTTTACAATGTACACTATATATATATATATATATATATGTATATATATTTAAATCAATTAAATATATAAATCAATTAAAATGTGAAGATTACAAATTCACTCAATTAAAAGTTTGAGCCCTAATATCAATTAATTAATTAATGATCCGTTCTTGTATCACCACATCAAACTTTGACAAAAAAATTAGGAAACAGCTTTAAAGCTCCCAAATATATACAGCATAATGTGGACCCACCTTCAAATTAGTGGATTCAGCTATTTCAGCCACACAAATCTAGCCCTCAGCCATGCAATCTCCATAGACAAACATTGGCAGTAGAATGGCCTGCACTGAAGAGCTCGGTGACTTTCAATATGGCACCGTCATAGGTTGCCACTATTTCAACAAGTCATTCCGTCAAATTTCTGCCCTGCTATAAAGGAGCAACAACGGCTCAGCAGCAAAGTGGTAAGCCACACAAGCTCACAGAATGGGACCGCTGAGGAGCGTAGTCCTTAAAAAAAAAATGTGTCTGTCCTCGGCTACAACACACACTACCGAGTTCTCAACATAGAAAACAGGAGAGGACAGTCACCGTCATACTGTATGTAATCAACACAATTACACGGTGTTCAATTGGGTCTGCTAATTGAACATAAGCACTCATAATAATCAGGACTAGGAGCCCCAGCAGTGTATTTATAACCTGGACATCATTCAAATCATCAGTAAAAATCAGTATAGAAAACCACTCGTATTACTGCAAATGATTATTCCCTGATTGGTCAAGGTACTGTGTTCTCTTTAAACCCTCCTCCGGGTCTCTCTCTCTCTCCTTGACTCTCTAAATCTCTGCCCTTGACATAAAAAATAAAAGTTGTGTAAGGTTTCCTGATGAGATTGAAAAAGAGTTTCACGGGATCTTAAGCGCTTACGTATCCGTTAACATATTGTACGAACTGGAATTGGTAACATCATATAAAGGGGAATGAAGAAGCAACATATCAAACGATATAGATGACGTGGTCCACCATTGGCTCCATTATATAGAACGATATAGATGACGTGGTCCACCATTGGCTCCATTATATAGAACGATATAGATGACGTGGTCCACCATTGGCTCCATTATATAGAACGATAGAGATGAAGTGGTCCACCATTGGCTCCATTACCTAGAGCGATATATATGACGTGGTCCACCATTGGCTCCATTATATAGAACGATAGAGATGACGTCGTCCACCATTGGCTCCATTATATAGAACGATAGAGATGACGTGGTCCACCATTGGCTCCATTACCTAGAACGATATATATGACGTCGTCCACCATTGGCTCCATTATATAGAACGATAGAGATGACGTCGTCCACCATTGGCTCCATTCTATAGAACGATATAGATGACAACGTCCACCATTGGCTCCATTATATAGAACGATATAGATGATGAGCCATTGGCTCCATTATATAGAACGATAGAGATGACGTCGTCCACCATTGGCTCCATTATATAGAACAATAGAGATGACGTGGTCCACCATTGGCTCCATTACCTAGAACGATATAGATGACGTCGTCCACCATTGGCTCCATTTTATAGAACGATATAGATGACGTCGTCACCATTGGCTCCATTATATAGAACGATATAGATGACGTCGTCCACCATTGGCTCCATTATATAGAACGATATAGATGACGTTGTCCACCATTGGCTCCATTACATAGAACGATATAGATGACGTCGTCCACCATTGGCTCCATTATATAGAACGATAGAGATGACGTCGTCCACCATTGGCTCCATTATATAGAACGATATAGATGACGTCGTCCACCATTGGCTCCATTACATAGAATGGTATAGATGACGTCGTCCACCATTGGCTCCATTATATAGAACGATATAGGTGACGTCGTCCACCATTTGCTCCATTACAGAGAACGATATAGATGATGAGCCATTGGCTCCATTACAGAGAACGATATAGATGACGTCGTCCACCATTGGCTCCATTATATAGAACGATATAGGTGACGTCGTCCACCATTGGCTCCATTATATAGAACAATATAGATGATGAGCCATTGGCTCCATTACAGAGAACGATATAGATGACGTCGTCCACCATTGGCTCCTGAGTGCTACTTTCAAAACTACTGGCTGAAATGATATAAAACCTTTACAACGCATCTTTAAGTGAGAAACATATGGAAATATTCTTTATGCACAATGACGAGACATATCTGTATATACTGTACTGTGTCTTCGGAAAGCATTCAGACCCCTTTCACTCTTTCCACATGTTGTTACGTTACAGCCTTATTCTAAAATGGCTCAAATATTTGTTTTAATTCTCGGCAATCTACACACAATGCCTCATAACGACTAAGCAAAAAACAGTTGGGTTTTTTCTTCAGCAAATGTATTAAATATAAAAAACTGAAATACCTTATTTACTTTACATATTCAGTATTCAGACCCTTTGCTATGAGACTCGAAATTGAGCTCTGGTGCATCCTGTTTCCATTTATCTTCCTTGTTTCTGCCACTTGATTGGAGTCCAACTGTGGTAAATTCAATTGATTGGACATGATTTGGGAAGGCACACACCTGTCTATATAAGGTCCCACAGTTGACAGCACATGTCAGAGCTAAAACTGAGCCATGAGGTCAAAGAAATTGCCCATAGAGCTCCGAGACAGGATTGTGCCACAGATCTGGGAAAGGTTATTAAAAAATGTCTGCAGCATTGAAGGTCCCCAAGAACACAATGGCCTCCATCATTATTAAATGGAAGAAACCACCAATACTCTTCCTAGATCTGGCCGCCTGGCCAAACTGAGCAATAGGGGGAGAAGGGCCTTGGTCAGGGAGGCGACCAAAAACCCGATGGTCACTCTGACAGAGCTCTAGAATTCCTCTTTGGGGATGGGAGAATCTTCCAGAAGGACAACCATCTCTGCAGCACTCCACCAATCAGGCCTTTTTGGTAGTGTCCAGACAGAAGCCACTCCTCAGTAAAAGGCACATGACAGCCAGCTTGGAGTTTGCCAAAAGGCATCTAAAGACTCTCAGACCAAATCAAAATCAAATCAAATTTATTTATATAGCCCTTCGTACATCAGCTGATATCTCAAAGTGCTGTACAGAAACCCAGCCTAAAACCCCAAACAGCAAGCAATGCAGGTGTAGAAGCACGGTGGCTAGGAAAAACTCCCTAGAAAGGCCAAAACCTAGGAAGAAACCTAGAGAGGAACCAGGCTATGTGGGGTGGCCAGTCCTCTTCTGGCTGTGCCGGGTGGAGATTATAACAGAACATGGCCAAGATGTTCAAATGTTCATAAATGACCAGCATGGTCGAATAATAATAAGGCAGAACAGTTGAAACTGGAGCAGCAGCACGGTCAGGTGGACTGGGGACAGCAAGGAGTCATCATGTCAGGTAGTCCTGGGGCATGGTCCTAGGGCTCATGTCCTCCGAGAGAGAGAGAGAAAGAGAGAATTAGAGAACGCACACTTAGATTCACACAGGACACCGAATAGGACAGGAGAGGTACTCCAGATATAACAAACTGACCCTAGCCCCCCGACACATAAACTACTGCAGCATAAATACTGGAGGCTGAGACAGGAGGGGTCAGGAGACACTGTGGCCCCATCCGAGGACACCCCCGGACAGGGCCAAACAGGAAGGATATAACCCCACCCACTTTGCCAAAGCACAGCCCCCACACCACTAGAGGGATATCTTCAACCACCAACTTACCATCCTGAGACAAGGCTGAGTATAGCCCACAAAGATCTCCGCCATAGCACAACCCAAGGGGGGGGGGGGGAGGGGGCGCCAACCCAGACAGGATGACCACAGACCATGAGAAAGAGGATTATCTGGTCTGATGAAACCATGATTGAACTCTTTGGTCTGAATGCCAAGCGTCATGTCTGGAGGAAACTTGATACCATCCCTACGGTGAAGCATGGTGGTGGCAGCATCATGCTGTGGGGATGTTTTTCAGCAGCAGGGACTGGGAGACGTCAGGATCGAAGCAAAGTACAGAGAGATCCTTGATGAAAACCTGCTCCAGAGCGCTCAGGACCTTAGACTGGGGCGAAGGTTCACCTTCCAACAGGATAACGACCCTAAGCACAAAGACAAGACAATGCAAGAGTGGCTTTGGGACAAGTCTCTGAATGTCATTGAGTGGCCCAGCCAGAGGCTGAACTTGAACCCGATCTAACATCTCTGGAGATACCTGAGAATAGCTGTGCAGCGACGCTCCCCATCCAACCTGACAGAGCTTGAGAGGATCTGCAGAGAAGAATGGGAGAAACTCCCCAAATACAGGTGTGCCAAGCTTGTAGCGTCCTACCCAAGACGAATCAAGGCTGTAATCACTGCCAAAAGAGCTTCAACAAAGTACTGAGTAAAAGGTCTGAATACTTATGTAAATGTGATATTTCAGTTTTTTGTTAATAAATTAGCAAAATGTTCTAGAAACCTGTTTTTGCTTTGTCATTATGGGGTAACGTGTGTAGATTGATGAGGAAAACTGTAATCCATTTTAGAATAAGGCTGTAACGTAACACAATTTGGAAAAGGTCAAAGGGTCACTTTCAGAAGTCGCTGTACACCCACTTTGGAGGACGTGATTTTGCTTGTCGCTATTCATTTGAAAGAGTTGCTATGTCTCTTTTTTTTCTCTCTCTCCAATTTCATCAAATCCTATTAAGATCTTGTCTCCTCACTGCAACTTCCCAATGAGCTCGGGAGAGGTGAAGATTGAGTTCAACATGCGTCCTCCGAAACATGACCCGCCAAACCATGCTATTTAACAACCGCCCGCTTAACCCCGGAAGCCAGCCGCACCAAAGTGTCAGAGGAAACACTGTTCAACTGACGACCGAGTCAGCCTGAAGGTGCTCAGCCCGACACAAGGCAAGGAGTCGCTAGACTGCGATGAGCCATGTAAACTCCTGCTGCGTCAGGTTCAGGCTGGGTCTAGAGACAGGATGCTCAGGCCCCTGCTGCATCAGGTTCAGACTGGGTCTGGAAACAGGATGGAGGTCAGGCCCCTGCTGCGTCAGGTGCAGGCTGGGTCTGGAGACAGGATGGAGATCAGGCCCCTGCTGCGTCAGGTTCAGGCTGGGTCTAGAGACAGGATGCTCAGGCCCCTGCTGCGTAAAATTCAGGCTGGGTCTAGAGACAGGATGGAGCTCAGGCCCCTGCTGCGTCAGGTTCAGGCTGGGTCTGGAGACATGACGGCTTTAACTGGGGTCTCCTGGGGCCCTGGTGGGGCCACCCTGGAAACGCAGTTGTTGCGTATGGTTCTGCAGCATGGGGGACTGTAGGACCTCTGTCTGGAACCTCCTTCGGAGAGAGAGAGGTTAAGGAAGTGAGTCAAACAGAGAGATGTCACCAACAGAGTCAAATGGAGAGATGCCACTAACGGAGTCAAACGGAGAGATGTCATCAACAGAGTCAAACGGAGAGATGTCAACAACAGAGTCAAACGGAGAGATGTCAACAACAGAGTCAAACGGAGAGATGTCATCAACAGAGTCAAACGGAGAGATGTCAACAACAGAGTCAAACGGAGAGATGTCATCAACAGTGTCAAACGGAGAGATGTCATCAACAGAGTCAAACGGAGAGATGTCACCAACAGAGTCAAACGGAGAGATGTCACCAACAGAGTCAAACGGAGAGATGCCACCAACTGAGTCAAACGGAGAGATGCCACCAACTGAGTCAAATGGAGAGATGCCACCAACAGAGTCACACGGAGAGATGCCACCAACAGAGTCAAACGGAGAGATGCCACCAACAGAGTCAAACAGAGAGATGTCACCAACAGAGTCAAATGGAGAGATGTCACCAACAGAGTCAAATGGAGAGATGTCAACAACAGAGTCAAACGGAGAGATGTCAACAACAGAGTCAAACGGAGAGATGTCAACAACAGAGTCAAACGGAGAGATGCCACCAACAGTGTCAAACGGAGAGATGTCATCAACAGAGTAAAAATGTGTGAGAGTAGAGAGAGTCAAATCACATAGTGTCAAGAAAAAGTATGTGAACCCTTTGGATATACCTGGATTTCTGCATAAATTGGTCATAAAATTTGATCTGACCTTCATCTAGGTCACAACAATAGACAAACACCGTCTGCTTAAACTAATAACACAAACAATTATACATTTTCATGTCTTTATTGAACACACCGTGTCAACATTCACAGTTCATTGTGGGAAAAGTATGTGAACCCCTGGATTTAATAACTGGTTGACCCTGATTTGGCAGCAATAACCTCAACCAAACGTTTTCTGTAGTTGCGGATCAGACCTGCACAAAGGTCAGGAGGAATTTGGACCATTCCTCTTTACAAAACTGTTTCAGTTCAGCAATAGTCTTGCGATGTCTGGTGTGAACTGCTCTCTTGAGGTCATGCCACGGTATCTCAATCGGGTTGAGGTCAGGACTGACTGGTCCACCCCAGAAGGTCAGGACTGACTGGTCCACTCCAGAAGGTCAGGACTGACTGGTCCACCCCAGAAGGTCAGGACTGACTGGTCCACCCCAGAAGGTCAGGACTGACTGGTCCACTCCAGAAGGTCAGGACTGACTGGTCCACCCCAGAAGGTCAGGACTGACTGGGCCACTCCAGAAGGTCAGGACTGACTGGTCCACCCCACAAGGTCAGGACTGACTGGTCCACCCCACAAGGTCAGGACTGACTGGTCCACCCCACAAGGTCAGGACTGACTGGTCCACTCCAGAAGGTCAGGACTGACTGGGCCACTCCAGAAGGTCAGGACTGACTGGTCCACCCCACAAGGTCAGGACTGACTGGTCCACCCCAGAAGGTCAGGACTGACTGGTCCACTCCAGAAGGTCAGGACTGACTGGTCCACCCCAGAAGGTCAGGACTGACTGGTCCACCCCAGAAGGTCAGGACTGACTGGGCCACTCCAGAAGGTCAGGACTGACTGGTCCACCCCAGAAGGTCAGGACTGACTGATCCACCCCAGAAGGTCAGGGCTGACTGGGCCACTCCAGAAGGTCAGGACTGACTGGTCCACCCCAGAAGGTCAGGACTGACTGGTCCACCCCAGAAGGTCAGGACTGACTGGTCCACTCCAGAAGGTCAGGACTGACTGGTCCACCCCAGAAGGTCAGGGCTGACTGGTCCACCCCAGAAGGTCAGGACTGACTGGTCCACCCCATAAGGTCAGGACTGACTGGTCCACCCCAGAAGGTCAGGACTGACAGGTCCACCCCAGAAGGTCAGGACTGACTGGTCCACCCCACAAGGTCAGGACTGACTGGTCCACCCCAGAAGGTCAGGACTGACTGGTCCACTCCAGAAGGTCAGGACTGACTGGTCCACCCCAGAAGGTCAGGACTGACTGGTCCACCCCAGAAAGTCAGGACTGACTGGTCCACCCCAGAAGGTCAGGACTGACTGGGCCACTCCAGAAGGTCAGGACTGACTGGTCCACCCCAGAAGGTCAGGACTGACTGGTCCACCCCACAAGGTCAGGACTGACTGGTCCACCCCAGAAGGTCAGGACTGACTGGTCCACCCCATAAGGTCAGGACTGACTGGTCCACCCCAGAAGGTCAGGACTGACTGGTCCACCCCACAAGGTCAGGACTGACTGGTCCACCCCACAAGGTCAGGACTGACTGGTCCACCCCAGAAGGTCAGGACTGACTGGTCCACTCCACAAGGTCAGGACTGACTGGTCCACCCCAGAAGGTCAGGACTGACTGGGCCACTCCAGAAGGTCAGGACTGACTGGGCCACTCCAGAAGGTCAGGACTGACTGGTCCACCCCACAAGGTCAGGACTGACTGGGCCACTCCAGCAGGTCAGGACTGACTGGTCCACCCCAGAAGGTCAGGACTGACTGGGCCACTCCAGAAGGTCAGGACTGACTGGGCCACTCCAGAAGGTCAGGACTATGCTAACATAATGTTAGGAGAATCCATACACTGAGTAGCTATGCTAACGTAATGTTAGGAGAATCCCTACACTGAGCAGCTAACGTAATGTTAGGAGAATCCATACACTGAGTAGCTAACGTAATGTTAGGAGAATCCCTACACTGAGTAGCTATGCTAACATAATGTTAGGAGAATCCCTACACTGAGTAGCTATGCTAACATAATGTTAGGAGAATCCATACACTGAGTAGCTAACATAATGTTAGGAGAATCCATACACTGAGTAGCTAACATAATGTTAGGAGAATCCATACACTGAGTAGCTATGCTAACATAATGTTAGGAGAATCCATACACTGAGTAGCTATGCTAACGTAATGTTAGGAGAATCCCTACACTGAGTAGCTAACGTAATGTTAGGAGAATCCATACACTGAGTAGCTAACGTAATGTTAGGAGAATCCCTACACTGAGTAGCTATGCTAACATAATGTTAGGAGAATCCCTACACTGAGTAGCTATGCTAACATAATGTTAGGAGAATCCCTACACTGAGTAGCTATGCTAACATAATGTTAGGAGAATCCATACACTGAGTAGCTAACATAATGTTAGGAGAATCCATACACTGAGTAGCTAACATAATGTTAGGAGAATCCATACACTGAGTAGCTATGCTAACATAATGTTAGGAGAATCCATACACTGAGTAGCTATGCTAACATAATGTTAGGAGAATCCATACACTGAGTAGCTATGCTAACATAATGTTAGGAGAATCCATACACTGAGTAGCTATGCTAACATAATGTTAGGAGAATCCATACACTGAGTAGCTAACATAATGTTAGGAGAATCCATACACTGAGTAGCTATGCTAACATAATGTTAGGAGAATCCATACACTGAGTAGCTAACGTAATGTTAGGAGAATCCATACACTGAGTAGCTAACGTAATGTTAGGAGAATCCATACACTGAGTAGCTAACATAATGTTAGGAGAATCCATACACTGAGTAGCTAACATAATGTTAGGAGAATCCATACACTGAGTAGCTATGCTAACATAATGTTAGGAGAATCCATACACTGAGTAGCTAACATAATGTTAGGAGAATCCATACACTGAGTAGCTAACATAATGTTAGGAGAATCCATACAATGAGTAGCTATGCTAACATAATGTTAGGAGAATCCATACACTGAGTAGCTATGCTAACATAATGTTAGGAGAATCCATACACTGAGTAGCTATGCTAACATAATGTTAGGAGAATCCATACACTGAGTAGCTATGCTAACATAATGCTAGGAGAATCCATACACTGAGTAGCTAACATAATGTTAGGAGAATCCATACACTGAGTAGCTATGCTAACATAATGTTAGGAGAATCCATACACTGAGTAGCTAACGTAATGTTAGGAGAATCCATACACTGAGTAGCTAACGTAATGTTAGGAGAATCCATACACTGAGTAGCTAACATAATGTTAGGAGAATCCATACACTGAGTAGCTAACATTATGTTAGGAGTATCCATACACTGAGTAGCTAACATAATGTTAGGAGTATCCATACACTGAGTAGCTATGCTAACATAATGTTAGGAGAATCCATACACTGAGTAGCTATGCTAACATAATGTTAGGAGAATCTATACACTGAGTAGCTAACATAATGTTAGGAGAATCCATACACTGAGTAGCTATGCTAACATAATGTTAGGAGAATCCATACACTGAGTAGCTAACATAATGTTAGGAGAATCCATACACTGAGTAGCTAACATAATGTTAGGAGAATCCATACACTGAGTAGCTAACATAATGTTAGGAGAATCCATACACTGAGTAGCTATGCTAACATAATGTTAGGAGAATCCATACACTGAGTAGCTAACATAATGTTAGGAGAATCCATACACTGAGTAGCTAACATAATGTTAGGAGAATCCATACACTGAGTAGCTAACATAATGTTAGGAGAATCCATACACTGAGTAGCTATGCTAACATAATGTTAGGAGAATCCATACACTGAGTAGCTATGCTAACGTAATGTTAGGAGAATCCATACACTGAGTAGCTATGCTAACATAATGTTAGGAGAATCCATACACTGAGTAGCTATGCTAACATAATGTTAGGAGAATCCATACACTGAGTAGCTAACATAGTGTTAGGAGAATCCATACACTGAGTAGCTATGCTAACATAATGTTAGGAGAATCCATACACTGAGTAGCTAACATAATGTTAGGAGAATCCATACACTGAGTAGCTAACATAATGTTAGGAGAATCCATACACTGAGTAGCTAACATAATGTTAGGAGAATCCATACACTGAGTAGCTATGCTAACATAATGTTAGGAGAATCCATACACTGAGTAGCTATGCTAACATAATGTTAGGAGAATCCATACACTGAGTAGCTATGCTAATGTAATGTTAGGAGAATCCATACACTGAGTAGCTAACATAATGTTAGGAGAATCCATACACTGAGTAGCTAACGTAATGTTAGGAGAATCCCTACACTGAGTAGCTAACGTAATGTTAGGAGAATCCATACACTGAGTAGCTAACGTAATGTTAGGAGAATCCATACACTGAGTAGCTAACATAATGTTAGGAGAATCCATACACTGAGTAGCTAACATAATGTTAGGAGAATCCATACACTGAGTAGCTATGCTAACATAATGTTAGGAGAATCCATACACTGAGTAGCTATGCTAACATAATGTTAGGAGAATCCATACACTGAGTAGCTATGCTAACATAATGTTAGGAGAATCCATACACTGAGTAGCTATGCTAACATAATGTTAGGAGAATCCCTACACTGAGTAGCTAACATAATGTTAGGAGAATCCATACACTGAGTAGCTATACTAACATAATGTTAGGAGAATCCATACACTGAGTAGCTAACGTAATGTTAGGATAATCCATACACTGAGTAGCTAACGTAATGTTAGGAGAATGCATACACTGAGTAGCTAACATAATGTTAGGAGAATCCATACACTGAGTAGCTAACATAATGTTAGGAGAATCCATACACTGAGTAGCTATGCTAACATAATGTTAGGAGAATCCATACACTGAGTAGCTATGCTAACATAATGTTAGGAGAATCCATACACTGAGTAGCTAACATAATGTTAGGAGAATCCATACACTGAGTAGCTAACATAATGTTAGGAGAATCCATACACTGAGTAGCTATGCTAACATAATGTTAGGA
The DNA here is from genome assembly GCF_002021735.2 of Oncorhynchus kisutch. Lineage (NCBI taxonomy): Eukaryota > Metazoa > Chordata > Actinopteri > Salmoniformes > Salmonidae > Oncorhynchus > Oncorhynchus kisutch. The sequence goes on from NC_034186.2 coordinate 2,008,329, forward strand.
GAATCCATACACTGAGTAGCTATGCTAACATAATGTTAGGAGAATCCATACACTGAGTAGCTATGCTAACATAATGTTAGGAGAATCCATACACTGAGTAGCTATGCTAACATAATGCAAGGAGAATCCATACACTGAGTAGCTAACATAATGTTAGGAGAATCCATACACTGAGTAGCTATGCTAACATTATGTTAGGAGAATCCATACACTGAGTAGCTAACGTAATGTTAGGAGAATCCATACACTGAGTAGCTAACGTAATGTTAGGAGAATCCATACACTGAGTAGCTAACATAATGTTAGGAGAATCCATACACTGAGTAGCTAACATTATGTTAGGAGAATCCATACACTGAGTAGCTATGCTAACATAATGTTAGGAGAATCCATACACTGAGTAGCTATGCTAACATAATGTTAGGAGAATCCATACACTGAGTAGCTAACATAATGTTAGGAGAATCCATACACTGAGTAGCTATGCTAACATAATGTTAGGAGAATCCATACACTGAGTAGGTAACATAATGTTAGGAGAATCCATACACTGAGTAGCTATGCTAACATAATGTTAGGAGAATCCATACACTGAGTAGCTATGCTAACATAATGTTAGGAGAATCCATACACTGAGTAGCTAACATAATGTTAGGAGAATCCATGCACTGAGTAGCTAACATAATGTTAGGAGAATCCCTACACTGAGTAGCTAACGTAATGTTAGGTGAATCCCTACACTGAGTAGCTAACGTAATGTGCGGAGAATCCATACACTGAGTAGCTAACGTAATGTTAGGAGAATCCATACACTGAGTAGCTATGCTAACATAATGTTAGGAGAATCCATACACTGAGTAGCTATGCTAATGTGATGTTAGGAGAATCCATTCACTGAATAGCTAACGTAATGTTAGGAGAATCCCTACACTGAATAGCTAACGTAATGTTAGGAGAATCCATACACTGAGTAGCTAACATAATGTTAGGAGAATCCATACACTGAGTAGCTATGTCAATGTAATGTTAGGAGAATCCATACACTGTGTAGCTATGCTAATGTAATGTTAGGATAATCCATACACTGAGTAGCTTTGCTAATGTAATGTTAGGAGAATCCATACACTGAGTAGCTAACATAATGTTAGGAGAATCCATACACTGAGTAGCTAACGTAATGTTAGGAGAATCCATACACTGAGTAGCTATGCTAACATAATGTTAGGAGAATCCATACACTGAGTAGCTATGCTAACATAATGTTAGGAGAATCCATACACTGAGTAGCTATGCTAACATAATGTTAGGAGAATCCATACACTGAGTAGCTAACATAATGTTAGGAGAATCCATACACTGAGTAGCTAACATAATGTTAGGAGAATCCCTACACTGAGTAGCTAACGTAATGTTAGGTGAATCCCTACACTGAGTAGCTAACGTAATGTGCGGAGAATCCATACACTGAGTAGCTAACGTAATGTTAGGAGAATCCATACACTGAGTAGCTATGCTAACATAATGTTAGGAGAATCCATACACTGAGTAGCTATGCTAATGTGATGTTAGGAGAATCCATTCACTGAATAGCTAACGTAATGTTAGGAGAATCCCTACACTGAATAGCTAACGTAATGTTAGGAGAATCCATACACTGAGTAGCTAACATAATGTTAGGAGAATCCATACACTGAGTAGCTATGCTAACGTAATGTTAGGAGAATCCATACACTGAGTAGCTAACGTAATGTTAGGAGAATCCATACACTGAGTAGCTAACATAATGTTAGGAGAATCCATACACTGAGTAGCTATGTCAATGTAATGTTAGGAGAATCCATACACTGTGTAGCTATGCTAATGTAATGTTAGGATAATCCATACACTGAGTAGCTATGCTAATGTAATGTTAGGAGAATCCATACACTGAGTAGCTAACATAATGTTAGGAGAATCCATACACTGAGTAGCTATGCTAATGTAATGTTAGGAGAATCCCTACACTGAGTAGCTAACATAATGTTAGGAGAATCCATACACTGAGTAGCTAACGTAATGTTAGGAGAATCCATACACTGAGTAGCAATGCTAACATAATGTTAGGAGAATCCATACACTGAGTAGCTATGCTAACATAATGTTAGGAGAATCCATACACTGAGTAGCTAACGTAATGTTAGGAGAATCCATACACTGAGTAGCTAACATAATGTTAGGAGAATCCATACACTGAGTAGCTATGTCAATGTAATTTCCACAGAATCCATACACTGAGTAGCTATGCCAACGTTGAGGACAGGATGAGAAATGCTGTTGGGACCCTGCCGTTGGGACTCTGCTGTTGGGGCTCTGCTGTTGGGGCTCTGTCGTTGGGACTCTGCCGTTGGGACTCTGCCGTTGGGGCTCTGCCGTTGGGGCTCTGCCGTTGGGACTCTGCTGTTGGGACTCTGCCGTTGGGACTCTGCCGTTGGGACTCTGCCGTTGGGGCTCTGCCGTTGGGGCTCTGCTGTTGGGACTCTGCTGTTGGGACTCTGCCGTTGGGACTCTGCTGTTGGGACTCTGCCGTTGGGGCTCTGCTGTTGGGGCTCTGCTGTTGGGACTCTGCTGTTGGGACTCTGCTGTTGGGGCTCTGCTGTTGGGACTCTGCTGTTGGGACTCTGCCGTTGGGACTCTGCTGTTGGGACTCTGCCGTTGGGACTCTGCCGTTGGGACTCTGCTGCTGGGACTCTGCCGTTGGGACAGCTTTATGTAGGTCCTAACAGTTTATGGGCACCGTTTGTCACCGTTATAGTGTTTACCCCACCATGATTTACATTGTGAAATCACCACTGTATCTACAGTACCAGTCTAAAGTTTGGACAAACCTACTCATTCAAGGGTTTTTCTTTATTTTTACTATTTTCTACATTATAGAATAATAGTGAAGACATCAAAACAATGAAATAACACATGGAATCATGTAGTTACCGAAATAGTGTTAAACAAATCAAAATATATTTTATATTTGAGATACTTCAAAGTAGCCACCCTTTACCTTGATGACAGCTTTGCACACTCTTGGCATTCTCTCAACCAGCTTTCATTCCCACATCCCTTAAATTGGTGCTGGCTGTATCCATATACCACACATCGTGGCATCGTTGACAAGTTAGCTATTTTAATGTGGGGATATCGTTTAATTCACTTACATTATTCCAAGCCCCGAAAGCAGGAGTATGATAATGTCTGCCTGGTATCTTCAAAGGCTCTTATTGGCCAAGACATAGGCTGTGTTTGAATACTCAGACTAACCGCACTGACAGTACTATTAGTGACTTAAATTGAGTATGTAGTATGCTTATTGGTCGTAGCATGGATATAGTTTAGTATGTCAAAAGTTCAACTACATTCGCCAAAATACGAAGAATACAAGCAGTGGTCTGAGGTCAAGATGGCGGCTTGAACAGACGCTTTTTTAACTGAGCTCCGCACCAAACTTCCGAAAGATTGTGAAACAAAAACAAGTTTACAGTCATTACTATTACTGTTTTTATTTGTTCAAGATATAAGAACTTTCCTGTGACTGGAATAAAAATTGGATAATTTATTTCGGCATGTCCATGCGAAGTCGTGACCAAAAAAAAGAAAGAAACTAGCCCTTCTATTGCTAATCAACAAGAGAGAAACGTGCTTATAGACATCTGCCATAACTACGCTTGGCCTATGGATAATATCATGCTTTCGAATGCTGTTGAAGATGACGAATTCCCCTCTTTACCGGTTACTCCGTGCAAACCTCCACCTTCCAAAGAACCCAACATGAACTCTGACATCATGGCTACCCTCTCCTTACTCAACTCCAGGTCTGACGCCATTGAGAAAATGGTTGGCGCGAACACCATGGTTATTGAAGCCTTGATAAAGACTGTGGAATTTGCATGTGGTGAAATCAAGGATGTGAAAATGAGAGTGGCAATAATATAAATATGGAGTAAATCAACTGGATAGTATATATAGATGAAATAAACTGGATAATGTATATAGATTAAATAAACTGGATAATATATATAGAGATTAAATCAACTGGATAGTATATATAGATGAAATAAACTGGATAATATATATAGATTAAATAAACTGGATAATATATATAGAGATTAAATAAACTGGATAATATATATAGAGATTAAATAAACTGGATAATATATATAGAGATTAAATAAACTGGATAATATATATAGATTAAATAAACTGGATAATATATATAGAGATTAAATAAACTGGATAATATATATAGAGATTAAATAAACTGGATAATATATATAGATTAAATAAACTGGATAATATATATAGAGATTAAATAAACTGGATAATATATATATAGATTAAATAAACTGGATAATATATATATAGATTAAATAAACTGGATAATATATATAGAGATTAAATAAACTGGATAATATATATAGAGATTAAATAAACTGGATAATATATATAGATTAAATAAACTGGATAATATATATGAAATAAACTGGATAATATATATAGATTAAATAAACTGGATAATATATATAGATTAAATAAACTGGATAATATATATGAAATAAACTGGATAATATATATAGATTAAATAAACTGGATAATATAGATGAAATAAACTGGATAATGTATATAGATTAAATAAACTGGATAATATATATAGAGATTAAATCAACTGGATAGTATATATAGATGAAATAAACTGGATAATATATATGAAATAAACTGGATAATATATATAGATTAAATAAACTGGATAATATAGATGAAATAAACTGGATAATGTATATAGATTAAATAAACTGGATAATATATATAGAGATGAAATAAACTGGATAATATATATAGATTAAATAAACTGGATAATATAGATGAAATAAACTGGATAGTATATATAGATGAAATAAACTGGATAATGTATATAGATTAAATAAACTGGATAATATATATAGAGATTAAATCAACTGGATAGTATATATAGATGAAATAAACTGGATAATATATATGAAATAAACTGGATAATATATATAGATTAAATAAACTGGATAATATATATAGATTAAATAAACTGGATAATATATATAGAGATTAAATAAACTGGATAATATATATAGAGATTAAATAAACTGGATAATATATATAGATTAAATAAACTGGATAATATATATAGAGATTAAATAAACTGGATAATATATATAGAGATTAAATAAACTGGATAATATATATAGAGATTAAATAAACTGGATAATATATATAGAGATTAAATCAACTGGATAATATATATAGAGATTAAATAAACTGGATAATATATATAGAGATTAAATAAACTGGATAATATATATAGATTAAATAAACTGGATAATATATAGAGATTAAATAAGCTGGATAATATAGAATAAATCAACTGTATAATATATATGGATTAAAAGCAGAAGGAGCCTTTATTATATCTAGGAAAAAATGTAATCCTATTTCTTTAGACTTGAGAAATTTCACTCTACAAATAACACTATCTATAAGTTAAACATTGATGGTGTTATTACAGATGACCACAGATAATTAGCTAAATACTGTAGCAATTTTTACAGAAAATTGTATAGCTCTACGTACTGTCAGGAATCCACAGATATGTTTTTTAACTCACTGAATAATGTTCACTCTATCAGTGATATAGAATCTAAACACTGTGAGGAACCCATCAAAGTTGAAGAGATTATAGAGTCTATCAAACATCTAAAGAACAATAAATCACCAGGAATTGATGGAATTACTTTATAATTTAACTAATTATTTTCTGAACAAGTAGCTCCCTTCCTATTTGAAGTCTTTTTAGAGAGTATTAAAAACAATGTTCTCCCTCCTACAATGAGTCAGGGGTTAATAACACTGATACCGAAGCCTAAAAAAGAAGCGCTGTTCATCGATAACTGGCGTACAATTTGTCTTCTTAATATTGACTATAAGATATTAGCCTTACTACTTGCAAAAAGAATTAAAGAAGTCCTGGATGCAATCATTGATGAAACACAGTCTGGCTTCATGAGGAACAGACATATTTCTTACAATGTCAGACTAGTATTAGACGTACTTCACTACTCAGACCTAATAACTGAGGATAGCTTCATATTGTTTTTAGATTTTTATAAAGCATTTGACACAGTAGAGCATCAGTTTCTCTTCCACTCCCTTGAGAGACTTGGCTTTGGGGATTTGTTCTGTAAGGCTATTAAGACTCTCTATGCAAATGGTAACAGCTCTATCAAACTGAAATATGGCACCTCACTTAGATTTGAGTTAAAAAGAGGAATTAGGCAAGTTTGTCCTATCTCTCCGTACCTGTTTTTATTAGTCATCCAACGTATTACAAATTCTTTAAATAATAGTCCTGTACAATGTATTTCTATAGCTGGTAAAGACATTATTATAAGCCAGCTGGCTGATACTACACTTTTTCTGAAAGATGTTAACCAAATTCCCATATCGATCATTGTGATACAATTCTTTTCCAATGTGTTTGGTCTATATCTTAACATTAATAACTGTGAACTCATAGCTGTCAAAGATTGTGTGACACCTTCATATTATGGTATTCCAGTAAAAGAAGAACTTCCATATTTAGGCATAACCATTACAAAGGATCAGAAGTCTAGAGGCTTACTACATTTTAACACTCTCATTAAAGAACCCCAGAAGAAACTAAATCAATGGCTACAGAGGGACTTATCTTTAAAAGGTAGAGTCCTAATAACCAAGGCTGAAGGTATCTCTAGACTAACATATGGTGCTCTATCTTTATATCTTGACAGTAAAATAAGCAAGGAGATAGACCAGATGCTTTTCAACTTTCTTTGGAGAAACCGTACCTATTACATTAGGAAAACTGTTGTAATGAACACTTATGAGAATGGTGGACTGAGTTCTCTGGACTTTACTACCTTAAATAATACTTTTAACCTATTAAGGCTACCCCCCTACTTTTAATAATGACATATCAGGCAATTTCCGGCCAAACGTTCCCCTAGCGGGATGTATGTCCTAGATAAAACAATTCCTAAGAAGACCCACTTCTATCTGGAATTTTATTCCTCATCATGTCTTCTCTACTTTTGGTGGCCTTAACTTCATGTTGTTTTGCAAATTATAATATTGACAAAGTTCCAGTGAAATGTTCTGCTTTTCATCAGCAGGTTTTCTTGTCAGGGTCCTTAATTTATAAACATAATTTTTCTCCACAGATATTATATATGGAATAATTGGGAAAGAATATTGTATAAAAAGACTTCTTTGTTTTTGGAATATTGGTTTCTAAATAATATCCTGTTGGTGCCAACTGGTAAATGCAGAGGCTCTCTTACTCAGTTATAAGGAATTCTTAGCACTTTAGAAGGTCCCTGTAACACCTAAAGATTTTGCAATTGTTTTAGATGCCATTCCCTCAGGTGTTGCTATGTTATTCAGGAACGTGTCAAGACCCTCAGAGCCTACCTTCTATTGACCCTGTTGACTCATCAGTAGGAAAGATTTGTTTATCTTTTGGTCCATTCAACAACAGAGCGATACAAACCTTGTTTCAGCAGGATGTTGTATGACCTTATGTCACACCTTATTGGAATGGATTAATTGATAAAAAGGGAAAAACTTTGGATATTGCCACACACATACCAACTTGTTAACAAAATTAAGGAAGTTTCCTTTAAAATTATTCATAAATATTATCCTGCCAACCACTACAGGTATATGAAGAAGTTTAAGGAAAAGATCAACTCAAATTGCTCCTTTTGTAATGACCACCCAGAAACAGTGTTGCATCTTTTTTGACAATGTATTCATGTAAGAAAACTGTGGCAAGACATCAGTAGATTTATAATTGAGAGATGTACTGCTTGGATTCTTTATCTACGATAGGAATAAGCTGAAACATTTTTATGTAATTAATTTCATTATTCTTTTGGCCAAATGTCATATTCACAAATGTAAATTTACAAAAAAAAATAAAGAATCTTACCCTACAAAAATAAATTGAACTGTATTTTAAGACAATTAAATACTCCACTAACAAAAATTATGTTAGAATTATAAGTATGTCCCTTAAGGTCCTTGTGTCATGTGATATTGTACCCCCTAGCTCAATTGTCCATTGTATACTATCCATATATACTTGTGTTCCCTCATGTACTTCCTGTATTGATTTGTTGTTAATAAATTTAAATAAAAGAAATTCGAACACAGCATTTAGCATTTATTTAACTAGGCAAGTCAGTTAAGAACAAATTCATATTTTCTATGACGGCCTAGGAACAGTGGGTTAACTTAACTGCCTGTTCAGGAGGTCAAATGCTTGTCAAAAAAAGATACATCAAATAATAATTTGACATGTCAAATAACACGATTCTATTATAGAATGCTGTGTGTGAAAGCCAAGCGCCACCAGCACTGTCAAAGTTGTACAAAAAAATTCTACAAACAAGCACCCACACCGGCGACAATGTGTTTACAATACCACGTTGGTAATAACGCATTATTTGTTCCACCGAATGGGAAAACATCTGTGTGAGCATTTGAAATAAGGTCAGGATCAAAACTGTTTGGAAATATGTTTGATACAGATGTTTTTAGCAACCTCTGGGGGTAGCTAGCTAGCTTTAGCTTGGTACCTAGCTAGCATCGATGCAACCAGCCTGAAAGCAATGACCAGTAGAAACTGCAGTCATTTTCAATATTTTTTAGCAAAGATTTAGGAATCCATGAGAGTAAGTATTAGCTAGGTAGCCACTTGTTGTTCCCCTGTTGAAATCGAAGTTCATTTCATGAAAATAACTAGCTATCCAGCTACTTAACACTGTTGACCACAGCTAACGTTATAAGCAGCCAGTTAGCTTCATCTGTCTAGAGGCGTGAATCGGAACCGGAACCGTGCTGTGACGCTATCCACAATAAGGATTATCCACAATAGTGGATTTTGCCGTTTTCCTTCAAAATAAAAGTTCCTCTTTGAAAGTTACGCAGGTTACACAATTGATGGAATCATGCCATATTTAGACTAGATAATATTTAACAAGGTTAGAGGGCTGGAATTTATGGAGCAATAAAATAGTGTATCAGTCTGCTCCTTAACACCCACAGAACACAACTTTTTACGCAAATATTAGCGTCGTAGATCTTATTGTGGCACTTTGACTGTGGGAAAGTCCTCCTCAGAGTTATCAGACTCCAGAAAATACACTTGGTATTGTTTCTTCTCTGGAATATTGTTCAATACATATAGTAGGTTGACGGGTACAATACATGTGGCTCAATTCACAGTGGTTTCAGAGTCCTGCAATCAGAGCTACGACGCTAATGTTCTGTGGGTGTCACTGGGTAAACTGATACCCAATGTCATTGATCCACAATCCATAGGGTAAGGCTGTACAGTGAAACAAGCATGCCTTCGATGCAATTCTAAAGTCGAATACATCCACAGTGTGATTTCAACAGATTTTTGTCAAATTAACAAATGATTGTCTTTTGTTGTATTTATGTAACAACAATCCAACCTCGTTTCGCATGATCTATTCCATTAAGGCATGATTCCACTATTCGTATTCATTTGTAACACTTTCTATTAGACATAAGGGGGCGCACAATTGGTCCAGCGTCGTCCGGGTTAGGTCGTTATTGTAAATAATAATTTGTTCTTAACTGACTTGCCTAGTTAAATTAAGGTTCAATAGAATATATATATATATTTTATATTCTATATATATATTTTTATTTTTTTATTTTTTTATTTTACCTTTATTTAACCAGGTAGGCAAGTTGAGAACAAGTTCTCATTTACAATTGCGACCTGGCCAAGATAAAGCAAAGCAGTTCGACAGATAAAACGACACAGAGTTACACATGGAGTAAAAACAAACATACAGTCAATAATGCAGTATAAACAAGTCTATATACAATGTGAGCAAATGAGGTGAGAAGGGAGGTAAAGGCAAAAAAGGCCATGATGGCAAAGTAAATACAATATAGCAAGTAAAATACTGGAATGGTAGTTTTGCAATGGAAGAATGTGCAAAGTAGAAATAAAAATAATGGGGTGCAAAGGAGCAAAATAAATAAATAAATAAAAATTAAATACAGTTGGGAAAGAGGTAGTTGTTTGGGCTAAATTATAGGTGGGCTATGTACAGGTGCAGTAATCTGTGAGCTGCTCTGACAGTTGGTGCTTAAAGCTAGTGAGGGAGATAAGTGTTTCCAGTTTCAGAGATTTTTGTAGTTCGTTCCAGTCATTGGCAGCAGAGAACTGGAAGGAGAGGCGGCCAAAGAAAGAATTGGTTTTGGGGGTGACTAGAGAGATATACCTGCTGGAGCGTGTGCTACAGGTGGGAGATGCTATGGTGACCAGCGAGCTGAGATAAGGGGGGACTTTACTTAGCAGGGTCTTGTAGATGACATGGAGCCAGTGGGTTTGGCGACGAGTATGAAGCGAGGGCCAGCCAACAAGAGCGTACAGGTCACAATGGTGGGTAGTATATGGGGCTTTGGTGATAAAACGGATTGCACTGTGATAGACTGCATCCAATTTGTTGAGTAGGGTATTGGAGGCTATTTTGTAAATGACATCGCCAAAGTCGAGGATTGGTAGGATGGTCAGTTTTACAAGGGTATGTTTGGCAGCATGAATGAAGGATGCTTTGTTGCGAAATAGGAAGCCAATTCTAGATTTAACTTTGGATTGGAGATGTTTGATATGGGTCTGGAAGGAGAGTTTACAGTCTAACCAGACACCTAAGTATTTGTAGTTGTCCACGTATTCTAAGTCAGAGCCGTCCAGAGTAGTGATGTTGGACAGGCGGGTAGGTGCAGGTAGCGATCGGTTGAAGATTTTTTTTTAAGGCGAACAGCAAATTCCACTATTTAGGCTAATCCTTATTGTGGCTAGCTTCACATAGGTGGGGTCTGACCATTCATCAAATTAGAACTGTTTTATAAATAAGGGATATTTTAGATGATGACACCTAGATAGATAGTTAGCTAGCTAACTATAGCTACTGAAACAGATCATGTCGTTTTGCTATGTTTTTGGGGGAAGAATATTGTTTGTGTCCATTAGCTAGCTAGCTTTTTTATAGCCAGCATCGTCCATAGTTTGGGGGAGTGTGTCTGCGGTCGTAAGGCAGCGGCCGGTGAGCGAAACCAAACTTTACCGGCATCATAGCACACGTATCAGTGAATCGTTGTGACATATGAAATACGAGTGATAGTCTAATCAATGTGTAATATAATTACGTAAACAATGAATGAACGTGTTAAATTATTACATGGCGTGATAGTCATATTCAGGTCCTGGTTGGTCAACAAGCTTATTTGACGCTCCGAATAGTGTAAAACGGCGTTCAATACCAGCGAGGTAAATCAAGTGCACCCCACATAGGCAAAGGGCTTATTCTGATTGGTTAAAAAGAACCGGATGGCTGGTTAGGGGTTGATGACCCTTCGTGAACGCCGAATATTGTGTGTAAATTATGAAGAAATAGGGTCAGTAATGTGAAATCCCTATAAATTGAACAATTTTAAACTTCCATTTTCATTTGATTTTTTTTTTATAGCAAAGCGTGAATTTAGAACTGTCTGTGAGAAAATAATTTGGAAGATTACGGGTTGAGCACCCCTAGTTACGTAATGGGTTAGTTCATCATTACTGTACAGCGGAAGGAGGACGTCAATATACAACAGGGTATTTATCCCACCAGGAGAAATTCATACTATGTGGCTACCTAGTTAACTACCAAGTTAAAAATCCACGACACAATGCAAGGTATGTGTACCAAATGTTACAGGTTTATTGCGTGCACATTTTAGAGTGTCCGATGCTACTGCATGTTTTTGCTGCCATCTTCTGAGATGACAGGTGGTGATGGTGACGGCCATCTAGCCTAGTGGGCGAAAAATACATATTCTTATCTTTGTCTCTATGATTGAACGTAAAAAAAAACATTTACACCAGTCCTAAGTGTGTTTTGTACTCAATGTCCAAACATTATCCTTATCAAGTGTTCATGCTACTGTAGATCAGGTTATGCCTGAATTAATATCACGGCTTGCCGTAAAGTTAGCCAAAAGGCTGGCAAATGACGATATTGAGGCGTTTCATCTTACCATTCATTCAATGGGAACGCACCTATCCCTGAACCGGGTTGTACATCAAATATGTTCCATTGAGGCTGCAAGGGTGTAGTTTTCCTCCTTAACTAGATTTAAGGAGTAAAAAAAATATATCGAATTGGTAGTTACGATCTTGTCTCGTCGCTGCAACTCTCCAACGGGCTTGGGAGAGGCGAAGGACTGAAACATCACCCGCCAAGCCACACTGCTTCTTAACCTGGAAGCCAGCCACACCAATGTGTTGGAGGAAACACTGTTCAACTGACGACTGAAGTCAGCTTGCATGTGCCCGGCCCGCTACAAGGAATCGCTAGAGCGCGATGAGCCATGGAAAACCCCCCGGTCTAACCCTCCACTAACCCAGACGACGCTGGGCCAATTGTGCACCACCCTATGGGACTCCCGGTCACGGCCGGTTGTGACACAGCCTGGGGTCGAACCCCAGGTTGTAGTGAAGCCTCAACACTAACATGTAGTGCCTTAGACCGCTGCGCCACTCAGGAGTCCCCATGCTTTCTTTATGAAGCACCACCATGCTAGAGTAGCTAATGTTAGTCCTGGATGTTGCATATTACGTTCAGCCAATCAGGTTGCAGCAGTCAGTTTTTTTCCCACCCCTGGTCTGATTGGCTGAACACGATACGCAACATCAGGAAGTAGCATTAGCCACTTTAGCATGGTGGTGGAAAATAGTGTTTTATAAAAAAGTATGCAAATTTCCCCGTTTTTTTCCGACCTTCTCCCCATTCAATTGAGTTAAGGAGGAACATTTCACCCTTACAGCCTGAATGTTTAATGTTTAATGTACAAACCAGTCCATGGGGGATACGAGTGCATAGCCAGCTGCATAGCCAGCTGGATAGATTCCATCTGGACGGTAAGATTAAATTACTCAACATCGCCATCTGCTGGCCTTTGGGATACCTTCAATTCAATGTTAGTTACTGACTATGAATTACCTTTCAACACTTTACCTTTATAAGCCCAAAAACACAATTCCTGGTCGATAACTTTAAACCCAATTTGAAGTTTTAATAAATCTATATTTTTAACCCTTTCTGCAGCATAGATGACATCCCTCTAAACAGACCAACCACTTCAACTTTAAACAATTCTCTCATCCAACATCTCAGTCCTCTCTTCAATGCCTAACAGTGGGGATAGTTCAGGACCTAATGTATCTGGGAGTCAGCCAGGCGACCAGGCTATGCCCTTGTCCCAGCGACCCCCACCCCCTGACAGAGAGGATGACCAACGCGGCCTGCTGACCACTCTCACCCGGGACTCCCTGAGGACCCGGAGAGCCTCCAGTGCTGAGCTCCAGCTCCCATGGACCTGCCCTGTCACTCACTCCAGAGAGAAGTTCTACACGGTCTGCTCAGACTACGCCCTCCTCAACCAGGCTGCCTCTCTCTACCGGCTCCCCAGCACCCCCAGAGAGGTGGCCCACAGCAAGCAGGATGGCAGCGGGGCCCCATTAGTGAAGTCCAACACTGTGGACCTGTCTCAGGGTCAGGGGCAGCCTGCAGGTGTAGAGGAGGCTTCAGACGAAGACTTTGACATGGAGGGGGTGTCCTGCAGCAACACCAAGCCTATCCTGGCTTGGGAGATTGATACCACTAACTTTGATGCTGTGCTAACTCGAAAGCCCAGGACAAGTAAGCAAAATCAATAACCTAAATCATATATAAAACAGGGGTTCTGCTTGCTTTTGGAGACATAATATCCAGTATGTTTTTAGTCTCATGAATATGCTATGAATTACTTAGTATTATTCTCATGCTGATTCATCTGTTACTGAGAAATATGTGCCCGTAACTGGTGTTCAGACCATCTGTTGTTGGTACCGTGGGTATCGTAAGTATTCACCCCTAACATTATTTTAAGATGAATGAAAAATAAAACATTAATATACGTTAATTAGATAAGTTTTCACCCCCCTGTGTAAATACATGTTAGAAACCAGTTGGCAGCGATTACGTCTGTGAGTGTTCTTTGGTAAGTCTCTTAAGAGCTTTGCACACCTGGATTGTGCAATATTTACCCAGTATTCTTCAAATCAAATGTATTTATATAGCCCTTCGTACATCAGCTGATATCTCAAAGTGCTGTACAGAAACCCAGCCTAAAACCCCAAACAGCAAGCAATGTAGGTGTAGAAGCACGGTGGCTAGGAAAAACTCCCTAGAAAGGCCAAAACCTAGGAAGAAACCTAGAGAGGACCGGGCTATGTGGGGTGGCCAGTCCTCTTCTGGCTGTGCCGGGTGGAGATTATAACAGAACATGGCCAAGATGTTCAAATGTTCATAAATGACCAGCATGGTCGAATAATAACAAGGCAGAACAGTTGAAACTGGAGCAGCAGCACGGCCAGGTGGACTGGGGACAGCAAGGAGTCATCATGTCAGGTAGTCCTGGGGCATGGTCCTAGGGCTCAGGTCAGTTGAAACTGGAGCAGCAGCACGGCCAGGTAGACTGGGGACAGCAAGGAGTCATCATGTCAGGTAGTCCTGGGGCATGGTCCTAGGGCTCAGGTCCCCCGAGAGAGAGAAAGAAAGAGAGAAGGAGAGAATTAGAGAACGCACACTTAGATTCACACAGGACACCGAATAGGACAGGAGAAGTACTCCAGATATAACAAACTGACCCTAGCCCCCCGACACATAAACTACTGCAGCATAAATACTGGAGGCTGAGACAGGAGGGGTCAGGAGACACTGTGGTCCCATCCGAGGACACCCCAGGACAGGGCCAAACAGGAAGGATATAACCCCACCCACTTTGCCAAAGCACAGCCCCCACACCACTAGAGGGATATCTTCAACCACCAACTTACCATCCTGAGACAAGGCTGACAAGGCTGAGTATAGCCCACAAAGATCTCCACCATGGCACAACCACAGGGGGGGGGGGGGGATTTCAAGAAGATTTAAGTCAAAACTGTGACTTGGCCACTCAGAATTGAGGAACATTCACTGTCTTCTTGGTAAGCAACTCCAGTGTAGATTTGGCCTTGTGTTTTAGGTTATTGTCCTGCTGAAAGGTGAATTCATCTCCCATTGTCTGGTATAAAAGCATACTGAAGCAGGTTTTCCTCTAGGATTTTGTATGTGCTTAGCTCCATCCCATTTATTTTCATCCTGAAAAACACCCCAGTCTTTGCCATTGTCAAGCATACCCATACCATGATGCAGCCAACATCACGCTTGAAAATAAGGAGGCATTTACTCAGTGACGTGTTGTATTGGATTTGCCCCAAACGTTAGGCTTTACATTTACTTAAGGCTTTGCAAAGTGTATTCCGTATTTTTACTTTAGTGCCTTGTTTCATACAGGATGCATGTCTTGGAATATTTTTATTCTGCTTTTCACTCATTTAGGTCGTTATTATGGAGACACAATAATGTTGCTGAACCATTTCTCATATCACAACTTCGTAGCAGTTTTAAAATCACCAATGGCCTCATTGTAACATCCCTGAGCAGTTTCCTTCCTGTTCTGTAGCTCAGTTCAGAAGGACGACTGTATCTTTGATGTGTCTGTGTGGTTAAATACATCATCCACAGCATAATTATTAACTTGACCAGACGTAAAAAAGATATTCAATATCTGATTTTGTCATTGTTACTCATCTACCAATCACGGCCCTTCTTTATGAGGCGTTTGAAAAAAGCTTCCTGGTCTTTGTAGTTGAATCTGTGCTTGAAATGCAATACTTGACCGAGGGACCTTACAGATGTTGTATGTATGGGGGACAGAAGAAGGGGGGTAGTCATTAAAAAAATAATATCAACCCCTGTTTTTTCACACAGAGTGGATCCATGTAACTTCTGATGAGATTTGTTGAGCCAAATTGTACTCCTGAACTGATTTAGGCCTAAAGGAAGATGGTGAATACTTATGCAACAACCACATTTGTGTTATTACATTTTAATTAAATTGTAAACATTTCTAGAATTTTCTTTTTACTTTGGCATTATGGAGTATTTTATGTAGTAGATCGATGACACACACAAAAAAAATCACAATTAAATCTATTTTATTCCCACTTTGTAACACAGCAAAATTTGAAAGAAATCCAAGCGGGGTGAATACTTATGATTAGAGGTGCAAAATTCCATGAACTTTCAATAAATTCCCTGTTTTCCCCATAATCCCAGAATATTCTCCGGAAACAGGTAGGAATAAGAAGGACATCTGTAATCCTCCAACCAGGAATTCTGGAAAACCAGGAAATTTGAATGTTTCCCAGAATTTTGAAACCCTACTCATGATACTCCTCTTCAACACAGGCAGTGAAACCACAGACAGGCAGAGAAACCACAGACAGGCAGTGAAACCACAGACAGGCAGAGAAACCACAGACAGGCAGTGAAACCACAGACAGGCAGTGAAACCACAGACAGGCAGTGAAACCACAGATAGGCAGTGAAACCACAGATAGGCATTTGATTACATTTTTTTAAGGATCTGACAGCTAGTCTTACTGGGGTCCGACAAATAATGAAAAAGACATTACATCTATCAGATACACACACAACCAGTAGGTCACATGTCAGTACACACAACCAGTAGGTCACATGTCAGTACACACAACCAGTAGGTCACATGTCAGTACACACAACCATTAGGTCACATGTCAGTACACACACACAACCAGTAGGTCACGTGTCAATACATACAACTAGTAGGTCACGTGTCAGTACATTAACACAACCAGTAGGTCACGTGTCAATACATACACACAACCAGTAGGTCACATGTCAGTACATACACACAACCAGTAGGTCACATGTCAGTACATAAACACAACCAGTAGGTCACATGTCAGTACATACACACAACCAGTAGGTCACATGTCAGTACATACACACAACCATTAGGTCACATGTCAGTACACACACACAACCAGTAGGTCACGTGTCAATACATACAACTAGTAGGTCACGTGTCAGTACATAAACACAACCAGTAGGTCACGTGTCAATACATACACACAACCAGTAGGTCACATGTCAGTACATAAACACAACCAGTAGGTCACATGTCAGTACATACACACAACCAGTAGGTCACATGTCAGTACATACACACAACCAGTAGGTCACATGTCAGTACATACACACAACCAGTAGGTCACATGTCAGTACACTTTGTTATTACAGACAGACCTCTCCCCTTCTCTTTATTACGGACAGACCTCTCCTCATCTCTTTATTACAGACAGACCTCTCCCCATCTCTTTATTACAGACAGACCTCTCCCCATCTCTATATTACAGACAGACCTCTCCCCATCTCTTTATTATGGCCAGACCTCTCCCCATCTCTTTATTACAGACAGACCTCTCCCCATCTCTTTACTACAGACAGACCTCTCCCCATCTCTTTATTACAGACAGACCTCTCCTCATCTCTTTATTACAGACAGACCTCTCCCCATCTCTTTACTACAGACAGACCTCTCCCCATCTCTTTATTACAGACAGACCTCTCCCCATCTCTTTACTACAGACAGACCTCTCCCCATCTCTTTATTACAGACAGACCTCTCCCCATCTCTTTACTACAGACAGACCTCTCCCCATCTCTTTATTACAGACAGACCTCTCCCCATCTCTTTATTACAGACAGACCTCTCCCCATCTCTTTACTACAGACAGACCTCTCCCCATCTCTTTATTACAGACAGACCTCTCCCCATCTCTTTATTACAGACAGACCTCTCCCCATCTCTTTACTACAGACAGACCTCTCCCCATCTCTTTATTACAGACAGACCTCTCCCCTTCTCTTTATTACGGACAGACCTCTCCTCATCTCTTTATTACAGACAGACCTCTCCCCATCTCTTTATTACAGACAGACCTCTCCCCATCTCTATATTACAGACAGACCTCTCCCCATCTCTTTACTACAGACAGACCTCTCCCCATCTCTTTATTACAGCCAGACCTCTTCCCATCTCTTTATTAGACAGACCTCTCCCCATCTCTTTATTACAGACAGACCTCTCCCCATCTCTTTACTACAGACAGACCTCTCCCCATCTCTTTATTACAGACAGACCTCTCCTCATCTCTTTATTACAGACAGACCTCTCCCCATCTCTTTACTACAGACAGACCTCTCCCCATCTCTTTATTACAGACAGACCTCTCCCCATCTCTTTACTACAGACAGACCTCTCCCCATCTCTTTATTACAGACAGACCTCTCCCCATCTCTTTATTACAGACAGACCTCTCCCCATCTGTTTACTACAGACAGACCTCTCCCCATCTCTTTATTACAGACAGACCTCTCCCCATCTCTTTACTACAGACAGACCTCTCCCCATCTCTTTATTAGACAGACCTCTCCAGACCTCTTAGACATGATTAATAACCTGAACCAGATTACAGACACTGGGTACAGTGAGAAGCTTCCTCTTGAGGGGACAGCTTGATGAAAACCAGTCAATATTCAGGTCCTCAAGAAAGTAGACCTCTGTTTACATCACATACACTATCAAGCATTTCACACACGTTATCTAGATACTGACTGTGAACTCTTGGTAGCCTATAGCAACACCCTTAAATGATAGGCTTCAGGTGAGCCAGGTGAACCTGCAACCACAACACTTAAATAACACTTGACATGGCAACCACAACACTTAAATAACACTTGACATGGCAACCACAACACTTAAATAACACTTGACATGGCAACCACAACACTTAAATAACACTTGACATGGCAACCACAACACTTAAATAACACTTGACATGGCAACCACAACACTTAAATAACACTTGACATGGCAACCACAACACTTAAATAACACTTGACATGGCAACCACAACACTTAAATAACACTTGACATGGCAACCACAACACTTAAATAACACTTGACATGGCAACCACAACACTTAAATAACACTTGACATGGCAACCACAACACTTAAATAACACTTGACATGGCAACCACAACACTTAAATAACACTTGACATGGCAACCACAACACTTAAATAACACTTGACATGGCAACCACAACACTTAAATAACACTTGACATGGCAACCACAACACTTAAATAACACTTGACATGGCAACCACAACACTTAAATAACACTTGACATGGCAACCACAACACTTAAATAACACTTGACATGGCAACCACAACACTTAAATAACACTTGACATGGCAACCACAACACTTAAATAACACTTGACATGGCAACCACAACACTTAAATAACACTTGACATGGCAACCACAACACTTAAATAACACTTGACATGGCAACCACAACACTTAAATAACACTTGACATGGGATCTTCTCTTTGGCTCTGAATATATATATATATATGTATACAGCGACACCTCTCCCATAAACATTTCTGTCTCTATAGATGTTGAATCCCTATATTGCTACTGCTGTATCATCAAATGAATTATGTAAATGAGTAAAAAAAAAAAAAAAGTCTAATATATGAATGGTATCAGATTTTTAGCAAGTTATTGATTTCATGAACCTTATTTCTAAGGCATCATATATTAATATGGGCTACTTTCAGCCCTTTCCTGGGGAGCTGATCAAAGACATAATATGGAAAAGAACCACATTATTCAGCAGTCGGTCAGTTTAAGGGTGTGTGTGGTGTGGGGTTGACGCAACGAACCCACAGGCTTCTGGGAGGGAGGGGGGACAATGAACCTGTCATAGCAGATGTAAGCAATGTCCCCACGCGCTCTGGCAGCTTTCATGGCTGGAATCAGTTCTTTCCTCTTCTGGCAAACAGCTTCAGGATAGTCCTCGTTGATGAAGATGTACGTTTATCTCAAGTTCTTGGCTCTTTCCAGAACAGCTACTTTTTCCTCTTGTAGAACTATTTTTGTTCGTTTAAAAGATCCTTCACCTGTGATAGAGAGACACCACTGTCCAGAGTGCTAGTAGGACAGGCAGAGACAACACTGTCCAGAGTGCTAGTAGGACAGAGAGAGACACCACTGTCCAGAGTGCTAGTAGGACAGGTAGAGACACCACTGTCCAGAGTGCTAGTAGGACAGGCAGAGACACCACTGTCCAGAGTGCTAGTAGGACAGTCAGAGACAACACTGTCCAGAGTGCTAGTAGGACAGAGAGAGACAACACTGTCCAGAGTGCTAGTAGGACAGAGAGAGACACCACTGTCCAGAGTGCTAGTAGGACAGGTAGAGACACCACTGTCCAGAGTGCTAGTAGGACAGGCAGAGACACCACTGTCCAGAGTGCTAGTAGGACGAGCAGAGACACCACTGTCCAGAGTGCTAGTAGGACAGGCAGAGACACCACTGTCCAGAGTGCTAGTAGGACAGGTAGAGACACCACTGTCCAGAGTGCTAGTAGGACAGACAGAGACACCACTGTCCAGAGTGCTAGTAGGACAGGCAGAGACACCACTGTCCAGAGTGCTAGTAGGAGAGAGAGAGAGACACCACTGTCCAGAGTGCTAGTAGGACAGGCAGAGACACCACTGTCCAGAGTGCTAGTAGGACAGGCAGAGACACCACTGTCCAGAGTGCTAGTAGGACAGGCAGAGACACCACTGTCCAGAGTGCTAGTAGGACAGGCAGAGACACCACTGTCCAGAGTGCTAGTAGGACAGGCAGAGACACCACTGTCCAGAGTGCTAGTAGGACGGGCAGAGACACCACTGTCCAGAGTGCTAGTAGGACGGGCAGAGACACCACTGTCCAGAGTGCTAGTAGGACAGGCAGAGACACCACTGTCCAGAGTGCTAGTAGGACAGGCAGAGACACCACTGTCCAGAGTGCTAGTAGGACAGGCAGAGACACCACTGTCCAGAGTGCTAGTAGGACAGGTAGAGACACCACAGATGGGCAGAGACACCACAGACAGGCAGAGACACCACTGTCCAGAGTGCTAGTAGGACAGGCAGAGACACCACTGTCCAGAGTGCTAGTAGGACAGGCAGAGACACCACTGTCCAGAGTGCTAGTAGGACAGGCAGAGACACCACTGTCCAGAGTGCTAGTAGGACAGGCAGAGACACCACCTAAAGAATCAGTGTTTCTGTAGGGAGAGGGTGAATGAGGGAACTGTGTTTATTTCACAGTGACTACAAGAGAGATTACTCTTCACAGTGACTAGATTACCCAGCGGAGTATTTTTTGTTGTTGAAAGAAATGGAACAACTAAGTACCGTGTTGTTCTCAGAAACAATTAGAACTCTAGGAACATTAGTACGCCACACTGCTTGATTATATTCAGACCTGATGAACGCTTGACAGATATAGCCTACTTTTAGTGTCTGTCTGTATGAACGATTGCTTTAACTTTGTGTCCTATTTTCAGGCAACATAAAGAGAGTCGGTACGAAGAAGATGAAGTCTTCAGGGGGCAGTAGGAACCTGCAGGACCTTCCTCTCCACGCCTCGCAGGACGAGATCAAACAGAGGAAAGTCCTGGACCTCAGGAGATGGTAATATAGCACACAGCTCATTATACAGTAATTACTGAGGTAACACACAGCTCATTATACTGTAACTACTGAGGTAACACACAGCTCATTATACTGTAACTACTGAGGTAACACACAGCTCATTATACTGTAACTACTGAGGTAACACACAGCTCATTATACTGTAACTACTGAGGTAACACACAGCTCATTATACTGTAACTACTGAGGTAACACACAGCTCATTATACTGTAACTACTGAGGTAACACACAGCTCATTATACTGTAACTACTGAGGTAACACACAGCTCATTATACTGTAACTACTGAGGTAACACACAGCTCATTATACTGTAACTACTGAGGTAACACACAGCTCATTATACTGTAACTACTGAGGTAACACACAGCTCATTATACTGTAACTACTGAGGTAACACACAGCTCATTATACTGTAACTACTGAGGTAACACACAGCTCATTATACTGTAACTACTGAGGTAACACACAGCTCATTATACTGTAACTACTGAGGTAACACACAGCTCATTATACTGTAACTACTGAGGTAACACACAGCTCATTATACTGTAACTACTGAGGTAACACACAGCTCATTATACTGTAACTACTGAGGTAACACACAGCTCATTATACTGTAACTACTGAGGTAACACACAGCTCATTATACTGTAACTACTGAGGTAACACACAGCTCATTATACTGTAACTACTGAGGTAACACACAGCTCATTATACTGTAACTACTGAGGTAACACACAGCTCATTATACTGTAACTACTGAGGTAACACACAGCTCATTATACTGTAACTACTGAGGTAACACACAGCTCATTATACTGTAACTACTGAGGTAACACACAGCTCATTATACTGTAACTACTGAGGTAACACACAGCTCATTATACTGTAACTACTGAGGTAACACACAGCTCATTATACTGTAACTACTGAGGTAACACACAGCTCATTATACTGTAACTACTGAGGTAACACACAGCTCATTATACTGTAACTACTGAGGTAACACACAGCTCATTATACTGTAACTACTGAGGTAACACACAGCTCATTATACTGTAACTACTGAGGTAACACACAGCTCATTATACTGTAACTACTGAGGTAACACACAGCTCATTATACTGTAACTACTGAGGTAACACACAGCTCATTATACTGTAACTACTGAGGTAACACACAGCTCATTATACTGTAGCCATAATAGGGCTCTGGTTAAAGCTAGTGCACTCTATAGGGAATGTGGTGCCATTTCGGACAGAGCCAGAAATTACTGCAAGTGGACGAGACATTCATTAGTGTCATGCTTTTCTCTCTCTCTCTCTCTCTCTCTCTCTCTCTCTCTCTCTCTCTCCCTCCCTCCCTCCCTCCCTCCCTCCCTCCCTCCCTCCCCTCCCTCCATCCCTCCCTCCCTCCCTCCCTCCCTCCCTCCCTCCCTCCCTCCCTCCCTCCCTCCCTCCCTCCCTCCCCTCCCTCCATCCCTCCCTCCCTCCCTCCCTCCCTCCCTCCCTCCCTCCCTCCCTCCCTCCCTCCCTCCCTCCCTCCCTCCCTCCCTCCCTCCCTCCCTCCCTCCCTCCCTCCCTTCCCTTCCCTTCCCTTCCCCTCCCTCCCTCCCTCCCTTCCCTTCCCCTCCCTCCCTCCCTCCCTCCCTCCCTCCCTCCCTCCCTCCCTCCCTCCCTCCCTCCCTCCCTCCCTCCCTCCCTCCCTCCCTCCCTTCCCTCCCCTCCCCTCCCCTCCCTCCCTCCCTCCCTCCCTCCCTCCCTCCCTCCCTCCGTTCTCTAGGTACTGTATCAGCCGCCCCCAGTACAAGACGTCATGTGGGATATCTTCATTAGTTTCCTGCTGGAACTTTCTGTACAGCACACTAGGAGCAGGGAGGTAGGCATTTTATCGTCGTCTGTAGCTCTGTACGTGTGGCAATGGGATCACCGCTCGTTGGGGGAACAGACTCCATATTTTATACTTGTTATATAGGTAAATACAAAAGATTTGTACACACCAAGACAAATGTTTCCATCACATTATAGCGTGTAGTATCATTCTGAATGTGTCATAACTAAGAGGATTAACAGCTATTTGATTGTTATTGTGTGTATTTTCAGTCTCCCACCCATCTCCCAGGAGGGGGCTCTTCAGATCCTAGGCTTCCAGCCTCCTTTTGAGGAGATTAAGTTTGGTCCCTTTACAGGCAATGCGACTCTGATGAGGTACAGTACTCAGAAATACTGACATTAGAAACAAGGTGCACACAACTTATGGCTACAGATTATTATTATTATATATATATTTATTTTATCTTTGTGAACAGATGGTTCAGGCAAATCAATGACAATTTTCGTGTCCGAGGATGTTCCTATATTCTGTACAAACCCCACGGGAAACACAAGACAGCGGGAGAGACTGGTGAGTTTGTCTACTCTCCCCTCTCTACTAACAAATTGGCTATGATGTAACAAGCTGGCCTCAGCTTTGGAAATACAAAGAGTAAAATGTTTTCAAATGTCAGTCAATCTAGCAATTGTGGCTTGGGGCTGGCCTTGACTTTAGTTTGTCATCCAGTTTGTCTGTTATATAAAGAAATCGTTTTTTTTTTTGACAATGAAACTGAATAGATGAAAAAGCATACAGTAGTTCAGACTGTCTGCATGATTCAGGTTTTTTAATTTTAAATGGAGTGTGTTTGAATTGGATATTTGTCCTCCCTGTTCCAGCTGAGGGGGCGTTGTTGAAGTTGACCCTGGGGTTAAGAGATGAAACCATGGCCTATATTTACCACTGTCAGAACCACTACTTCTGTCCTGTGGGCTTCGAGGCCACACCTTTCAAAGCAGCCAAGGCCTACAGGTACATTATTTTCATATCCCTGCGTGCATTTACTTTCTAACAGGTCATCGTTTAGGCCTAATTCATTACCTTTTATTATTTTCGATTTTATCTTACTGTCAACCATGTAACTCCTACTGTCACCCACGTAACTCCTACTGTCAACCACGTAACTCCTACTGTCAACCACGTACCTCCTACTGTCAACCACGTACCTCCTACTGTCAACCACGTAACTCCTACTGTCAACCACGTATCTCCTACTGTCAACCACGTATCTCCTACTGTCAACCACGTATCTCCTACTGTCAACCACGTACCTCCTACTGTCAACCACGTACCTCCTACTGTCAACCACGTACCTCCTACTGTCAACCACGTACCTCCTACTGTCAACCACGTATCTCCTACTGTCAACCACGTATCTCCTACTGTCACCCACGTACCTCCTACTGTCAACCACGTACCTCCTACTGTCAACCACGTACCTCCTACTGTCATCCACGTACCTCCTACTGTCATCCACATACCTCCTACTGTCAACCACATACCTCCTACTGTCATCCACGTACCTCCTACTGTCATCCACATACCTCCTACTGTCAACCACATACCTCCTACTGTCATCCACGTACCTCCTACTGTCATCCACGTACCTCCGACTGTCATCCACATACCTCCTACTGTCATCCACGTACCTCCTACTGTCATCCACGTACCTCCTACTGTCATCCACGTACCTCCTACTGTCAACCACGTAACTCTTACTGTCATCCACGTAACTCCTACTGTCACCCACGTAACACCTACTGTCACCCACGTACCTCCTGCTGTCATCCACGTAACTCCTACTGTCATCCACGTACCTCCTACTGTCAACCACGTAACTCCTACTGTCAACCACGTAACTCTTACTGTCATCCACGTACCTCCTACTGTCATCCACGTACCTCCTACTGTCATCCATGTACCTCCTACTGTCATCCACGTACCTCCTACTGTCATCCACGTACCTCCTACTGTCATCCACGTACCGTGTTAACTTGTTCTTGTTTACTTCTAAGGGGTACATTACCAACTAATGAAATGGAACACTGGATCCTGATTGGTGAACCAAGCAGGAAACACCCTGCTATTCACTGTAAAAAGTACGATCCTTTCTGACTTCTAATGTTTACAAAAAATTGCAGTATTTTTGTTGTTGTTGTACAACGTTGTCGTCTTCTTTAGTAGATTTGTATTTAGTCGATTACTGTTTCACTTCTGTATCTTGCTGTTGTTTTTAGGTGGGCTGATATTGTTACAGATCTGAACACACAAAATCCAGAATACCTTGATATTCGTCACACGGAGAGGGGAATTCAGTGCCGCAAAACCAAAAAGGTTTTCATTTTCGTTTCAGTTTATAGTTTTGTTAGTTGTTAGGATACCAGTTATGCTAACAATGGGATGAGGATGCGTTAGAGCCCAGAACTGGCATGTATTTTAAGCCCTACCCATGCCCGCGACATTCAGACCCCTGCCCAGGCCTGATTGCTTTTGCCAAATTTAAGGCCCTGCCCGAAACCAGAAATCAGAAATAACTTCCTCTGTAAGTAAATCCATTAGCTACTCCTCTGTCTGTCACTGGCTTCCTGCGAGCTGCTCGCTCTGCATGCACTCTGCTCATGGTGGCTCTGAGTCTGTGAGTGACCATAGCAACGGCTACGCTTGGGCTGCTCTGCTCAGTGACGAAACATGAGACAAGCTGTTAGTTACTTTTCATCCCTCTCAGACAAACTTGAGGAATAATATTATCATCTGTGAAATAATATCTCCTGTCTTCTATTTAGTTGAAGCTCATCTGGCACCAGGTTATGATCTTAGTCAGATATGTCTGTACTGCAGAGCACGAGCAAATGGCACAGCTTCACAATGCTAGTGATACCCAAGCCCTGCCATACCGTACTTATCGATGAAAAATTTAACAGGCTCTACCCTAACCCAATGTATAATGTCAGGTTGGCCCGATGGGCTCGGGTAGCAGAGCTCTAGTATGAGTACTGCATTTCTGACGTGAACCTCTCCTCTTCTCAGTTTTTATAGTTATGTTAAAATGTAAACGTTGAAGGTACCATTCATGGGTCTGTTACGCATTTCTGACATGAACCTCTCCTCTCCTGGCAGGTGGGAGGGAATCTTCACTGCATCATGGCTTTCCAGAGGGTCAACTGGCAGAAGCTAGGCCCCTGGGCCCTCAACCTGGAGAACCTGAGGCATGACCTCCACCACCAGGGGTCTGAGAGGGCCCAGGGGGGCTTAGCAGAGGTCCAGGAGGACAGGGAGAAGACCTCAGGAAAACACCAGGCTTTGGCCCGGCTAGGCCGCTCCAACAGCACAGGTACCAGTAACCAGAAGGACGTAGCTTGGAAACACCTGTCTAACACCACAGAGTACCGACACAGGAGCTCACCTGAGAGCGATGTTGAAGAAGATACCACAGATGACTGAGATTCAATGAGAAGGCTGTGAAGTTAGTGCTGCTAAAATATACTGGTTAGTATATCAAACGTTCTCAATAGTTTTTCACCCCCAAAAAAAGAGAGACGAAAGCGTTGTTTTACCCCGTCTAGCATCATCCAGATTCCATCAAGGATTTTGCCTGATTATTATAATGAAAAGTTAGTACAACATACAAGTTGATACACTTTAGTGTGAAAGCTACGTTTAATCGTCTAGCAATGTATAGAGGACTGCTGCTATTAATCAGAATGTCTGATAACATTGCATTTAAAAGCCATTTAAGAAATAGAAGAATAAGAATAAATTCTATTAATTTTACACTTTAAAGTGAGTGTGTTAGTTTGCGAATGTGACTGAAATCCAGTGACTACTGGTAGCCAAGTTTTTCTCAACTCCACGATGCACATCACATCAATGGAGTTGAGCGGAGACAACTACAACGAGTCGCTGTCCGTCGTTAAACCCTTACTTTCTACCTATGTTTGTCCTCTGTAGCTGCCTTTCTTAATTCCTTACCTTGTACCTCTGTTTGTCCTCTGTAGCTGCCTTTCTTAATTCCTTACCTTGTACCTCTGTTTGTCCTCTGTAGCTGCCTTTCTTAATTCCTTACCTTGTACCTCTGTTTGTCCTCTGTAGCTGCCTTTCTTAATTCCTTACCTTGTACCTCTGTTTGTCCTCTGTAGCTGCCTTTCTTAATTCCTTACCTTGTACCTCTGTTTGTCCTCTGTAGCTGCCTTTCTTAATTCCTTACCTTGTACCTCTGTTTGTCCTCTGTAGCTGTTAGTAGCTGTGTGCCTTTCTTTGTTTGCTGATATCCATACTTTTTAATAAAACCTTTATCCAATACAACCACAGACTCTTTCCTTGTATCGACTGACAGCGACTCCGCCCACAGTTGTTGCAAACAAACTCCACCGAGATGTACATATGGTAGAGTTGAGAAACCCAGCTACAATAAAACTAACTACAGAAACAACGATGGTAGACTTCAGAAACCCAGCTACAGGAAAACTAACTACAAAAACAACGATGTACATATGGTAGAGTTGAGAAACCCAGCTACAATAAAACTAACTACAGAAACAACGATGGTAGACTTCAGAAACCCAGCTACAGGAAAACTAACAGTAGAAACAACGATGTACATATAGTAGAGTTGAGAAACCCAGCTACAATAAAACTAACTACAGAAACAACGATGGTAGACTTCAGAAACCCAGCTACAGGAAAACTAACTACAAAAACAACGATGTACATATGGTAGAGTTGAGAAACCCAGCTACAATAAAACTAACTACAGAAACAACCATGGTAGACTTCAGAAACCCAGCTACAGGAAAACTAACAGTAGAAACGTGAATCAAACAGTACAGTGGGTACAATTCACATTGTGATGTCCTGTGAAACTATGTTAAGTGTAGACGTTCTTTTCCCGAAGAAAATACCTGAGAAATCAAGTCAACGGATGCTAATCACCTACCAAGATGTAGAGATTTATCTTTGTGTTGTTATTGATGTCCAACGTGAGAGACAAAGGATGAGTGCATGATTGTGTCCCATGTTGTGTCTAAAGCCACAGTTAAGTCTCCTGCTCAAGCATCTGTGGTTTTGTATTTAGATTTATCCCAACACTACTGTAAAATGTATCATTATTTATTAATGTGATTTTAGATTTGCTCCTTTTTCTTAATAAATAACAATTTATATCAATTCATATCAAAAAGTGTCATAATTTTACAAATAATGAGTCCACAGTTTGATTCATAATACCCATAAAACCTAGAGGACAAACAAGGAAATGTTCCCTCCCCCATTTATTTTTCTCATAGGGGATTTTAGAAACACTTAAAATAAGGGCAGTGTTTCGTGTAGGCTCACCCTGGCGTGAATGCATAGGCTGAATTGATACAATACTCCCGAGTGGCGCAGTGGTCTAAGACACCGTGCAAGAGGTGCAAGAGTCACTGCAGTACCTGGTTCAAATCCAGGCTGTATCACATCTGGCCTGTGATTGGGAGTCCCAGACGGCGGTGAACAATTGGCCCAGTGTCGTCCGGTGAAGGCCGTCATTGTAAATAAGAATTTGTTGTTAACCGACTTGCCTGGTTAAATAAAGGTTACAATAAATAAAACCTGTTAGCAAAGGTGTCAGGTAGAGATGGCGTTCAGGAGCATGCTGGGATTCGTAGTCTTGCATGATGTCTACTTTGATGCTAATTAGCATTTTTGCATCAGAAAGTAAATACAGCTGAATATATTGATATTGAGTCACCTGGTTCAAATCCAGGCTGTATCACATCTGGAGTCATTGAGTCACCTTGTCCAAGGGAGATTTTTTACATGTTTATCAAACCATCACGCCAGGGTAAGCCTACACAAAACACAGCCCTTATTTTAACACAGCCCTTATTTTAACACAGCGCCCTTATTTTAACACAGCCATTTTCTTTAGTGTAGGCTTACCCTGGCGTGATGGTTTGATAACCGTGTCAATGTTAAATGTTTCTGAAATTCTCCATGAGAAAAATGTAATGGTGTGAAAACGATCGGAACCATTCCCCTGTTTGACCGACAGGTTTTATGGGAATTGGGACATCTCCACTGTGAGGCTCTATTACATGATATTAATGTGTGCTTACATAACAAGAGTAATACGAGCTCACACTGAAGATCACAAAGTCAACAAGACGCGTGACCGTATTTTAACATTCTCTGAAGCATCAGTCCCAGGCATATTGCCATGGATCTGTCTTCGTAGCTATGCTATGTGAGCAGGGGCTGAAGCAACATAACCCTCCAGGGTTGGACCACAATGCATCCTGGTTATTTAATACACACAGAGGACAGAACACTGGCTACATTCCATCATCTGTTCTCAACTATTTTCCTGACTACATTAAGATTAAATAAACAGTCAAATGATTCCCCTTAACCCATTAGCGGTTTCATCCACTTCAGACTCAGTTCAGCAATTGATGATAATCTATTCTCTGGTTTTCTCTCATCTTTTTTTTTTTTTTCAAATGTTGAAATGATTAAATCAATACAAGATATTCACTCAGTACTCACGTGAGACGATTGAGGAATCGGCACGATACTGTGAAAAAGTTAACATCACCTGGATTTCTTATACTACGACAGACATCGGTGCGTAACTTAATTATATAGGTTACGCCCCATTAATTATTGGATGTGTCAGGTCACAGACATGTTGTCCAGCCAAGGTCTTCATCCCGAATGGCACCCTATTCCCTATTTAGTGCACTAGTTTTAACCAGAGCCCTATGGCACCCTATTCCACCCTATTCCCTATCTAGTGCACTAGTTTTAACCAGAGCCCTATGGCACCCTATTCCCTATATTAGTGCACTAGTTTTGACCACAGACGTATGCGCCCTGGTCATATAAGTAGCACCACCACGTAAGGTATAAGGAACCATTTGGGATGCAATCAAAGGTGATTTAGTCGTACCAGGAACGTGTATCCCACTGCTCTCCACTGTTGGATTAGACCACCCAGCTGAGGCCTGGTCTCCTCTGTGTCCTGGCTGAGCCTAGGAGAGGCTGGACCAGTGCTGCAAGATAGACTGGACTCGAACCAGGATCTCTAGTGACACAGCTAGCAACTGCATCGCCTTAGAACACTGCGCCACTCGGGAGGCCCAAAAGCCTAGAGGTCAAGGACCTTGAGGATTTAAAGAAACTCAAACTTCTCGAACAGTTCAAAAAAGTCCTTCACAAAAGGGTTGCTACCTACATTTATGAGTACAAGGGTCTCACTTTTGAGAAAGCTGCAGTCATTGAAGATTATTTTGATAAATATCCACATAAAAATGGTTTCTCTTATCTGTCAGTTTGTCATTACTGCTATGAGAAAGGACACGTTGTCTCTCAGTGTCCTATATTGAAACAGAAAAATGGTTTCTCTTATCTGCCAGTTTGTCATTACTGCTATGAGAAAGGACACGTTGTCTCTCAGTGTCCTATATTGAAACAGAAAAATGGTTTCTCTTATCTGCCAGTTTGTCATTACTGCTATGAGAAAGGACACGTTGTCTCTCAGTGTCCTATATTGAAACAGAAAAAGTCTCTGGTTGGGACTGGGAAGACTCCAGCCCATTAAGTCTCTGGTTGGGACTGGGAACACTCCAGCCCATTAAGTCTCTGGTTGGGACTGGGAACACTCCAGCCCATTAAGTCTCTGGTTGGGACTGGGAACACTCCAGCCCATTAAGTCTCTGGTTGGGACTGGGAACACTCCAGCCCATTAAGTCTCTGGTTGGGACTGGGAAGACTCCAGCCCATTAAGTCTCTGGTTGGGACTGGGAACACTCCAGCCCATTAAGTCTCTGGTTGGGACTGGGAACACTCCAGTCCATTAAGTCTCTGGTTGGGACTGGGAACACTCCAGCCCATTAAGTCTCTGGTTGGGACTGGGAACACTCCAGTCCATTAAGTCTCTGGTTGGGACTGGGAACACTCCAGCCCATTAAGTCTCTGGTTGGGACTGGGAACACTCCAGCCCATTAAGTCTCTGGTTGGGACTGGGAACACTCCAGCCCATTAAGTCTCTGGTTGGGACTGGGAACACTCCAGCCCATTAAGTCTCTGGTTGGGACTGGGAACACTCCAGTCCATTAAGTCTCTGGTTGGGACTGGGAACACTCCAGCCCATTAAGTCTCTGGTTGGGACTGGGAAGACTCCAGCCCATTAAGTCTCTGGTTGGGACTGGGAACACTCCAGTCCATTAAGTCTCTGGTTGGGACTGGGAACACTCCAGCCCATTAAGTCTCTGGTTGGGACTGGGAAGACTCCAGCCCATTAAGTCTCTGGTGGGGACTGGGAACACTCCAGCCCATTAAGTCTCTGGTTGGGACTGGGAACACTCCAGCCCATTAAGTCTCTGGTTGGGACTGGGAACACTCCAGCCCATTAAGTCTCTGGTTGGGACTGGGAACACTCCAGCCCATTAAGTCTCCTGTTGGGACTGGGAACACTCCAGTCCATTATGTCTCTGGTTGGGACTGGGAACACTCCAGCCCATTAAGTCTCTGGTTGGGACTGGGAACACTCCAGCCCATTAAGTCTCTGGTTGGGACTGGGAACACTCCAGCCCATTAAGTCTCTGGTGGGGACTGGGAACACTCCAGCCCATTAAGTCTCTGGTTGGGACTGGGAACACTCCAGCCCATTAAGTCTCTGGTTGGGACTGGGAACACTCCAGCCCATTAAGTCTCTGGTTGGGACTGGGAACACTCCAGACCATTAAGTCTCTGGTTGGGACTGGGAACACTCCAGCCCATTAAGTCTCTGGTTGGGAACACTCCAGCCCATTAAGTCTCTGGTTGGGAACACTCCAGCCCATTAAGTCTCTGGTTGGGACTGGGAACACTCCAGTCCATTAAGTCTCTGGTTGGGACTGGGAACACTCCAGCCCATTAAGTCTCTGGTTGGGACTGGGAACCCTCCAGCCCATTAAGTCTCTGGTGGGGACTGGGAACACTCCAGCCCATTAAGTCTCTGGTTGGGACTGGGAACACTCCAGCCCATTAAGTCTCTGGTTGGGACAGGGAACACTCCAGCCCATTAAGTCTCTGGTTGGGACTGGGAACACTCCAGCCCATTAAGTCTCTGGTTGGGACTGGGAATACTCCAGCCCATTAAGTCTCTGGTTGGGACAGGGAACACTCCAGCCCATTAAGTCTCTGGTTGGGACTGGGAACACTCCAGCCCATTAAGTCTCTGGTTGGGACTGGGAACACTCCAGCCCATTCAGTCTCTGGTTGGGACTGGGAACACTCCAGCCCATTAAGTCTCTGGTTGGGACTGGGAACACTCCAGCCCATTAAGTCTCTGGTTGTGGACTGAGAGCACTCTGTCATCAAGGCAAAGAGTGGCTACTTTGAAGAATTTTAAATATATTTTGACTTGTTTAACACTTTTTTTTGTTTACTACGTGAATACATGTGTTATTTCATAATTGATGTCTTCACTATTATTCTACAATGTAGTAATAATAAGAAAACCCCTTGAATGAGTCGGTGTGTCCAAACTTTTGACTGGTACTGTAGGTTAGCATAATATGGAGCCATAGTGTTTAGCTAGCATAATAGTTAGCATAATATGGAGCCATAGTGTTTAGCTAGCATAATAGTTAGCATAATATGGAGCCATAGTGTTTAGCTAGCATAATAGTTAGCATAATATGGAGCCATAGTGTTTAGCTAGCATAATAGTTAGCATAATATGGAGCCATAGTGTTTAGCTAGCATAATAGTTAGCATAATATGGAGCCATAGTGTTTAGCTAGCATAATAGTTAGCATAATATGGAGCCATAGTGTTTAGCTAGCATAATAGTTAGCATAATATGGAGCCATAGTGTTTAGCTAGCATAATAGTTAGCATAATATGGAGCCATAGTGTTTAGCTAGCATAATAGTTAGCATAATATGGAGCCATAGTGTTTAGCTAGCATAATAGTTAGCATAATTAGCAGCCATAGTGCTCCTCGTCACTGTCCCTTTGGTCTGGAGGAAAAAGTCTCCTCTGAAGAGAAAATAGTTGGAGGTTAGTACCAGTTTATCCAAGTTCACAATACATATTGGTGCTGGGAAGAGCATTAGGGAGACGTTCATTGAGGTAGAACATGAGGGCCTCTAGGCCAGTCTGATGGGGGATGTTAGTATATAGACTGGTGACATCACAATAAAGTCGCACACTCCATGTCGCACACTCCATGTATAAACTCCCAGCAATTATAGGGCATCACTGTGCCTTCTTCAGGGTGGGGAAGACAGACACAGTGATGCCGAAACGTTGATAAATACCCTTTAATTGCTGGGAGTTTATACGTGGAGTGTGCGACGTGGAGTGTGCGACGTGGAGTGTGCGACTTTCTTTATTTTGATAGTTTATCATTTATTCGCCGTTAGTCAGCACCTCCACACAAACTATTTTTCTGGGTGTGCGCCGGCTCATGTTTTTTAGTATATAGACTGGTAACATCAAAAGTACACAGAATAGAATTGTCAGGTTTATGGTCCACAGATTTCAAAATATTGATCAGATCAATAGAGTGTCTAGTATACGTGGGGAGAGAGAGATCTCGCCCAGGGTTTCACAAAATGGTCTACAAAGGTAGAGATATTCTCTGTTAGAGATCCGTTACTACTCACATTGGGCCTGCCTGGTATGGGTGGTGTCATGCTCTTGTGAATTTAGGGTAGAGCGTATAGGACAGGTGTGGTTGGGCATTCAAACTTTCATATACTCATATTCTGTCTTTGTCATTTCCTCTTCATTAAAACAAAATGTAGCCAATTTATCGTTGATCAGAGACTTTAATTGATTAGTAGTGTCCTTTGGGAGTCTTTTGTAAAAATTCATCATCACCAAGTTGTCTCGGAATTTCCTTTTTATAGTCATCTGCATTTAGTGTCACTGTTGTCCCTCCTTTGTCATTAGGTTTTATGATGATACTGGAGTCATGTTTCAGTTCCGTAAGAGATTCTTTCTCTACTTTGGACATATTGTGGAATACCTTGTTTTTCTTTTAGTCTTAGCCAGGAGATGATGTACATCTTTCTCAACTAAGCGTCAATATGTTTCAAGAGAGGGATTTCTTTTGGTTGGTAAAAATGTCCTTTTCCTGTTCAAATGTGTATTTTCCCTTGTCCATGTCCTCAGGGTAGAGAGTCAGGTTCATTATCATTGAGGTTATCAATGGGGAAAACATTAGCACTGTTTCCTGTCTGGTTACTAATATCGATCAATAGATTTAACATTGGCAGGTGCAGAGGGAGCAACCCCCATTATCATTCAGGTTATCAATGGGGAAAACATTAGCACTGTTTCCTGTCTGGTTACTAATATCGATCAATAGATTAACATTGGCAGGTGCAGAGGGAGCAACCCCCATTATCATTCAGGTTATCAATGGGGAGCACTGTTTCCTGTCTGGTTACTAATATCGATCAATAGATTAACATTGGCAGGTGCAGAGGGAGCAACCCCCATTATCATTCAGGTTATCAATGGGGAGCACTGTTTCCTGTCTGGTTACTAATATCGATCAATAGATTAACATTGGCAGGTGCAGAGGGAGCAACCCCCATTATCATTCAGGTTATCAATGGGGAGCACTGTTTCCTGTCTGGTTACTAATATCGATCAATAGATTAACATTGGCAGGTGCAGAGGGAGCAACCCCCATTATCAAAAAATTAATCCAAATGCGGAAAAACTTTTGAAAGTCTATTATTGTATCAAATTCATTGGCCTGTGATGTTGGGACAAATGATAGCTCCTTACCAAGGGCAGATGAACATGTATCAGATATAGGCCTGTTGGACAACTTCATTATCGTGTCTTGCTCCGTGTATGTGGCGGGGACTTTGGGTGTTGCCGTCTTCCTACGTAGTCCTTGTGTGATGCTACCACATTATCCAGGACCAGTGATTGGATTGGATTTACTGTACTCAATCCAAAACTCATGACCTTTCCTCCCTGTAGAAGTCTCCCAGACTTCCCCCTTTCCCCCAGGTGAGTCTGCTGGACTATGGAACTCTAGAGCAACACATTAACAAACCTGTCACCCTGTCCGTCCGTCCATCCCCAGGTGAGTCTGCTGGACTATGGAACTCTAGAGCAACACATTAACAAACCTGTCACCCTGTCCGTCCGTCCCCAGGTGAGTCTGCTGGACTATGGACCTCTAGAGCAACACATCAACAAACCTGTCACCCTGTCCATCCCTCTGTCCCCAGGTGAGTCTGCTGGACTATGGAACTCTAGTCCAGGAACTCTGTCAGCTATCTGCAGACTTTCATTGGACATATTTTGAGGATGACCAAATTCAATAAAGTTTTGTATAAACAACTCATTATAATTTTTATTTAAAGATTATACAAAACAACTTTTTCATAGCATGTTTGTCATGTTGGTCATTTTTACAAGCTTCTGTCTGTGATAACTTAAACATCTAGACAAATACACTTAGTCTAAAATAAATACAAGTCTAATGTCCAGAGTGAATACATTTGTATTAATGTATGTCATACAGGTGTCTCAACTAAAACATATATCCCAGACAAGATTAAAGAATGGGACAAAGTAAATACAAGTCAGTGATTTCATCCGTAGCAGTTTGTATGAACTGAAGTGGTTACATACAATGAATGTTGACAGAATGGCTGTGAGACAGAGACTGTTGCTGTACTCTGAGGTAAGGCCCTTCCTTCTGGATACATGTTGACAGAATGGCTGTGAGACAGAGACTGTTGCTGTACTCTGAGGTAAGGCCCTTCCTTCTGGATACATGTTGACAGAATGGCTGTGAGACAGAGACTGTTGCTGTACTCTGAGGTAAGGCCCTTCCTTCTGGATACATGTTGACAGAATGGCTGTGAGACAGAGACTGTTGCTGTACTCTGAGGTAAGGCCCTTCCTTCTGGATACATGTTGACAGAATGGCTGTGAGACAGAGACTGTTGCTGTACTCTGAGGTAAGGCCCTTGCTTCTGGATACATGTTGACAGAATGGCTGTGAGACAGAGACTGTTGCTGTACTCTGAGGTAAGGCCCTTGCTTCTGGATACATGTTGACAGAATGGCTGTGAGACAGAGACTGTTGCTGTACTCTGAGGTAAGGCCCTTCCTTCTGGATACATGTTGACAGAATGGCTGTGAGACAGAGACTGTTGCTGTACTCTGAGGTAAGGCCCTTCCTTCTGGATACATGTTGACAGAATGGCTGTGAGACAGAGACTGTTGCTGTACTCTGAGGTAAGGCCCTTCCTTCTGGATACATGTTGACAGAATGGATGTGAGACAGAGACTGTTGCTGTACTCTGAGGTAAGGCCCTTGCTTCTGGATACATGTTGACAGAATGGCTGTGAGACAGAGACTGTTGCTGTACTCTGAGGTAAGGCCCTTCCTTCTGGATACATGTTGACAGAATGGCTGTGAGACAGAGACTGTTGCTGTACTCTGAGGTAAGGCCCTTGCTTCTGGAAGCCCTGAAGACCCCCAGTATTCAGTGAGGAAGCTTGAAGATGTGTGTCACTGTAACAGTATAGCTTCGGTCCCTCTCCTTGCCCCTACCTGGGCTTAAGCCAGGGACCCTCTGCACACATCAACAGCCACCCTCGAAGCATCGTTACCCATCGCTCCACAAAAGCCACGGCCCTTGCAGAGCAAGGGGAACAACTACTCCAAGTCTCAGAGCAAGTGATGTCACCGAATTTGAAACAAACCTGTCACCCTGTAAAGGTAAAATAAAAAGTAAAATAAAAAAAAATATAGATTATATACAATGGACAATTGAGCTAGAGGCGGGGCTGGGGGTGGGGCTAGGGAGTACAATATCACATTACACAAGGACCTTCAGGGACATACAGACACTTATAATTCGAACAGCTTTTTTGTTAGTAGAGTATTTAATTGTCTTAAAATACAGTTCAATTTCTTTTTGTAGGGTAAGAAAAAAAAAATTGTTTGTAAATATACATTTGTGAATATGAAATTTGGCCAAAAGAATAATTAAATTAATTACATAAAAATGTTTCAGCTTATTCCTATCGTAGATAAAGAATCCAAGCAGTACATCTCTCAATTATAAATCTACTGATGTCTTGCCACAGTTTTCTTACATGCATACATTGTCAAAAAAGATGCAACACTGTTTCTGGGTGGTCATTACAAAATGTACAATTTGAGTTGATGTTTTCCTTAAACTACTTCATATAGGTTGGCAGGATAATATTTATGAATGATTTTAAAGGAAACTTCCTTAATTTTGTTAACAAGTAGCTATGTTTGTGGCAACATCCAAACTTTTTTCCAACAGATATTATCAATAAATCCATTCCAATAAGGCGTGACAACATCCTGCTGAAACAAGGTTTGTATCGCTCTGTTGAATGGACCAAAAGATAAACAAATCTTTCCTACTGATGAGTCAACAGGGTCAATAGAAGGTAGGCTCTGAGGGTCTTGACACGTTCCTGAATAACAGAGCAACACCTGAGAGAATGGCATCTAAAACAATTGCAAAATCTTTAGGTGTTACAGGGACCTTGTAAAGGGATAAATTCATTTCGCTACACTCGCATTAACATCTGCTAACCATATGTATGTGACAAATAAAATTTGATTTGATTTGATAAGAATTCCTTATAACTGAGTAAGAGAGCCTCTGCATTTACCAGTTGGCACCAACAGGATATTATTTAGAAACCAATTTTCCAAAAACAAATAAGTATTTTTATACAATATATCCCAATTATTCCATATATAATATCTGTGTGGAGAAAAATTATGTTTATAAATGAAGGACCATGACAAGGATCCTTCTGATCCTTTGTAATGGTTATGCCTAAATATGGAAGTTCTTCTTTTACTGGAATACCGTAATATGAAGGTGTCACACAATCTTTGACAGCTATGAGTTCACATTTATTAATGTTAAGATATAGACCAAACGCGTTGGAAAAGGATTGTAAACACATTGATCGATAAGTGAATTTGGTTAACATCTTTCAGAAAAAGTGTTGAGCTCCGACCTGTAGATCACTGACCGTCGTGACTTCGTATTTTTCCGAGTTCCCAGTTCTTTGAAATGCGGCATTAACCAGCTACAAAAAGACACTTCCGGTTGTAGCTGTACTCCGTCTAGTCACAACTAGAGAGGAAGAGGAAGACAGAGAGGCACAACTCGGGGGAAAATATGTCTCCGTCCAGCAGGCGGCGGTTTTTCGTTGTTGCGCCTACCAGGCAAGGAGTTTTTGTATGGAGGTAAATGAGAAAGTATCGAATTTGGTCAACAACAAAACAATTAATGGCTCATTTGCTACGTGAAGTTTATTTGATATAATAGAAGGTTCGTAATGCTTAAGTTGTAACGAGCGTGTACTGATTTGAAGAAAAAAAAACTATATTGGTTCTTTCGAGATGGCAATGCATATTCATGACATGAGGCTAGTAAGCATATTACCTCTATCCGTTGAATACAGGCGGGTGACGTCAACAACCCTCATCGACTATTCATTTATTAGATTGCCCGCCATGTTGCCTATGTGGACTTCCATATTGTTTAGTGCGGAGATAGATGTATCTTGTCAGTGTATTCATCATCTTCGTCGACAACAGGGTCGTCATAGTTGTACTCCCAGGATCAACATCTGAAATATTTTAGCGTTTTCTTTTTATGTATCAGTTGTTAATTCTGTGGGAATTAATTTAGATACATTTGTATAACGTTACGTTTTTTAAGTTATCTATTTGTTGCTAGCTATAAAGTCCCCTTTTGCCCGTGTTTAAAATAGTCGTGCTCATGTTGCTATGGTGATAACGGTTGTTAAACGACGCTTACCTAGCTAACGTTAGCTTTTCTTTAAAATAATGATAACCTAGCGCTAGCGGTGCTTTACCTTCATTATTTTATTAATGTAGGTAATACAAAATT
Organism: Oncorhynchus kisutch; assembly: GCF_002021735.2. NCBI lineage: Eukaryota > Metazoa > Chordata > Actinopteri > Salmoniformes > Salmonidae > Oncorhynchus > Oncorhynchus kisutch. The sequence goes on from NC_034186.2 coordinate 2,047,772, forward strand.
ACTTGCTAAAACTGTTTGAAATGTTTTACGATGAGCTTTTTATTTAGGTAGCTAATTAGATGGGTATCAGTGAACTGTTAGCGAAGTGAACTGCTAACGTAGACAGACATTTACTCGTGTGGTTGTTGTTAATTGTGACATCCAACAAAACTAGACAAGTAGTTTAGTCAGTTGACATAGTTGTCTAGCTACATTTAGACTAAATTGCTTGCTACCTTGATATCATTGGTTCTCCTACCGGAAGATGGCGTAATTTCCCCACAATGCTTTGTCCAGGATGTGTGACGGTCAGAAATGGAAATAGAGTGGAAACATGTTTGTTCTATGAATTAGATTTGTCTACCTCTAACAAACGCCGCACAATATTCATCCTCTATAACTGCCACGAAGGCATCTGTGGGAAGAGGATGGTTTCAGGGCAATTCCATGTTAACAGAATGATGCAGATGACAGATTGTTCACTTTAAAATGTATGCCAAACAAAAAAAAGAATGATTGCAAAGTTAAATCAACCATTCAACTCTGTTCACAAGGATGACTTTTTAACATACATTTTTAAAGTGAAACATCCGAGTCTCCGCATCATTCTGTTACCATGCATTTTGTCTTTCATATTATTTTCCATGGCTGGCCTCATCCTTCCACGTCCAACTAGGAGATCAGTACAGTAAGTATGACACAGTTTGAGATAAACTGATTTAAAATTAGGCTTGCCTGTCAAGCAATCAGTTAACCAACTCTGTGTGATAACGCACTGACTGTATCAAATACAACAGGTGTGTTTAGTGTGAAATCCTTACTAACGAGCTCTTCCCAACAATGCAAATAATAAGACATTACTAAATTACACAGAAATTGAGTTATATACAGGGAGTACCAGTACCAGATCAATGTGCTGAGGTATAAGTTGGAAGTTTACATACACCTTAGCCAAATACATTTCAACTCAGTTTTTCCACAATTCCTGACATTTTATCCTAGTAAAAATTCCCTGTCTTAGGTCAGTTAGGATCACCACTTTATTTTAAGAATGTGAAATGTCAGAATAATAGTAGAGAGAATGATTTATTTCAGCTTTTATTTCTTTCATCACATTCCCAGTGGGTCAGAAGTTTACATACACTCAATTAGTATTTGGGAGCGTTGCCTTTAAATTGGATCAACAGTTTTGGGTAGCCTTCCACAAGCTTCCCACAATAAGTTGGTGTAACAGAGCTGGTGTAACTGAATCAACTTTGTAGGCCTTCTTGCTCTCACACGCTTTTTCAGTTCTGCCCACACATTTTCAAAAGGATTGAGATCAGGGCTTTATGATGGCCACTCCAATACCATGACTTTGATGTCCTTAATCCATTTTGCCACAACTTTGGAAGTTTGCTTGGGGTCATTGTCCATTTGGAAGACCCATTTGTGACCAAGCTTTAACTGATGTCTTGAGATGTTGCTTCAATATATCCACATAAATTTCCTCCCTCATGATGCCATCTATTTTGTGAAGTGCACCAGTCCCTCCTGCAGCAAAGCACCCCCACAACATGATGCTGACATGGTGTTCTTCGTCTTGCAAGCCTCCCACGATATAGGACTCATTTTACTGTGGATACAGATACTTTTGTCCCCGTTTCCTCCAGCATCTTCACAAGGTCCTTTGCTGTTGTTCTGGGATTGATTTGTACTTTTTGCACCAAAGTACGTTCATCTCTAGGAGACAGAACGGGTCTCCTTCCTGAGCGGAATGACGGCTGCGTGGGCCCATGATGTTTATACTTGCGTACTATTGTTTGTACAGATGAGCGTGGTACCTTCGGGCATTTGGATATTGCGCCCAAGGATGAACCAGACTTGTGGAGGTCTACAATTTTATTTCTTTTTTCTTGGCTGAGTTTGAAGATGAGGCCTTGAAATACATCCACAGGTACACCTCCAATTGACTCAAATTATGTCAATTAGCCTATCAGAAGCTTCTAAAGCCATGGCATCATTTTTTAGATTTTTCCAAGCTGTTTAAAGGCACAATCAACTTAGTGTATGTAAACTTCTGACCCACAGGAATTGTGATATAGTGAATTCTAAGGTATTTGAGGTAGATATGTACATGAAGGCAGGGTAAAGTGACTCGTCATCAGTGTGTATTATATGCATGTGTGAATTGGATGTGTTTTTTTTATTTTTTAACTGATGACCTTTCGGTTACTGGTCCAATGCTCTAACCACTAGGCTGCCTGACGCCCGTGTGTGTGTGGCGTCGCTTTGTGTGTGATGTGTGTGAGTGGACAAAACATTAAGAGCACCTTCAGAATATTGAGTTGCCATCAGATCAGCCTCAATTTGTCAGGGGATGGACTCCTACAAGGTGTAAATCAATAAATCAAATGTATTTATAAAGCCCTTCTGACATCAGCTGATGTCACAAAGTGCTGTACAGAAATGTAAAACCCCAAACAGCAAACAATGCAGGTGTAGAAACAAAAAGTTGAAAGCGTTCCACAAGGATAGTGGAGCATGTTGACTCCACTGCTTCCCACAGGTGTCAAGTTGCCTGGATGTCCTTTGTGTGGTGGACCATTTTTTGATACACACAGGAAACTTGAGATTGAAACCCAGCAACGTTGCTGTTCTTGACACAGTTCCCTTTTCTTTTTTACGTAGTGGCACAGCCAGTCCACAAGGTGGCGCAGTGCCCCTTTACATTCTTTGTGGAGGACTGTGCCTGATATAGAGATCATGGATGACAGGGAGCTCGGCCCCAATGATTTACTGGGCCTTCCGCACGGCACCACCCTCTTTGCGATCAAGGGTGGTAACAGTTGCCATACCAGGTGTTGATGCAGCCAGACTCTCAGATTCTCTCAGTGGGGCAGCTGTAGAAACTTTTTGAGGATCTGAGGGCCCATGCCAAATGGGGGCGAAGAGGCACTGTTGTGCTCTCTTCACGACTGTGCAGTGGTGTGGACCATGTTAAGTCCTTAGCGTCGCCAAGGAAAGTGAAGCTCTCCACTACAACTCGTGGATGTGGATGGGGGTGTGCGATCTCCGTTTCCTGTAGTCCACTCCTTGGTCTTACTGATGTTGAGGGAGAGGTTGTCCTGGCACCAAACGCCATGTCTCCTGCCTTCCTATAGGCTGTCTCATCGCCGTCGGTGATCAGGCCTACCACCGTCGTGCCGTCAGGAAACTTGATGATGGTGTTGGAGTCGTGCGTGGCCACGAAGTCGTGGGTGAACAGGGAGTACGAGAGGGTGTATGCCAGCATGATTGTAGACTAGCTCAGAAGCACATTGACACACTAATGAATATGTTCACAGTGTGTCTCGGAGTAGGAGTACTGAGCTGGCCCATATTCACAAAGGGTCTCGGAGTAGGAGTACTGAGCTGGCCCATATTCACAGTGTAGGAGTACTGAGCTGGCCCATATTCACAGTGTAGGAGTACTGAGCTGGCCCATATTCACAGTGTAGGAGTACTGAGCTGGCCCATATTCACAGTGTAGGAGTACTGAGCTGGCCCATATTCACAGTGTAGGAGTTCTGAGCTGGCCCATATTCACAAAGTGTAGGAGTACTGAACTGGCCCATATTCACAGTGTAGGAGTACTGAACTGGCCCATATTCACAGTGTAGGAGTTCTGAGCTGGCCCATATTCACAGTGTAGGAGTACTGAACTGGCCCATATTCACAGTGTAGGAGTTCTGAGCTGGCCCATATTCACAGTGTAGGAGTACTGAGCTGGCCCATATTCACAAAGTGTCTCAGAGTAGGAGTACTGAGCTGGCCCATATTCACAAAGGGTCTCGGAGTAGGAGTACTGAGCTGGCCCATATTCACAGTGTAGGAGTACTGAGCTGGCCCATATTCACAGTGTAGGAGTTCTGAGCTGGCCCATATTCACAAAGTGTAGGAGTACTGAACTGGCCCATATTCACAGTGTAGGAGTTCTGAGCTGGCCCATATTCACAGTGTAGGAGTTCTGAGCTGGCCCATATTCACAAAGTGTAGGAGTACTGAACTGGCCCATATTCACAGTGTAGGAGTTCTGAGCTGGCCGATATTCACAGTGTAGGAGTACTGAACTGGCCCATATTCACAGTGTAGGAGTTCTGAGCTGGCCCATATTCACTGTGTAGGAGTTCTGAGCTGGCCCATATTCACAGTGTAGGAGTTCTGAGCTGGCCCATATTCACAGTGTAGGAGTTCTGAGCTGGCCCATATTCACAGTGTAGGAGTTCTGAGCTGGCCCATATTCACAAAGTGTCTCAGAGTAGGAGTACTGAGCTGACCCATATTCACAAAGTGTCTCGGATTAGGAGTACTGAGCTGGCCCATATTCACAAAGTGTCTCGGAGTAGGAGTACTGAGATGGCCCATATTCACAAAGTGTAGGAGTACTGAGCTGCGATCAAGTCGGCATTTTAGTTCATAATGAATAGGACTGAGGCACCCCATATTTAGGTCAGCACTTCTACTTTGAGACGCCTTGTGACCTCAGAACAATATAATTTTCTAAAACAAGTTTATTTTCTCCACTGTCAATGTATAAGCAGCATTTTTGTATTACTGACTGTGTAACGATTTCTTCTTGCCTATAGCTGTACGTGATTCTTTATGTGAGGAATATTGATCTGCTTTAGTTTAGTGCAGGCAGCAACAGATGTTTCCATTGATAGTACTGTGAGACAGCAGGTGTCTGAGATGGTCTTTCTCTTCCCAGAGCTGGCTGAAATGAAGGTCCTGCTCTGCTCTGCTTGGCTGGAGACCACATGGATCTAGCGATCACAACTTGGCCTGGCTAGTACAGCTGTTAGTTTTAGTTCAGTGATTCAGTTTGGAGAGGAGACACAGGCCTACAAAACCATACATTCTGTAAAGTCACTGGGAGTCATTGATCCTGTCAATTCAACAGCTCTAGTTATGATTAGTCAGTGATGATTCACTGTTCTGAACACAAAGGCTATCTTCAGTGTTATGTTAGCAGGTACTTTGACCCAATCAGAATGAAATTACAAATGTTAATTGAATGCCTTGAACTGTGTAACCTCTGGGCCATAAAGCAGATCACATTCACTACACTAGCATCTCTTATTTATGATCCCAACAATGGGACATTTAAAAAAAATCTAATCCGGTCCTGTGACTTCTGCCTTATTTTTACTCCCTCTGCCATAATCTTAATGTGTCTCCCTCTGCCATAGTAAACCCAAGGATAAATGCTCCCCTGTGTGAGGCACAGATTTTTAAAGAAAAATGTATTTAAAAAAAAAATCTCTCCCCAATTTCAAATCTTGTCTCATCGCTGCAACCGCCCAACGTCTCGGTAGGTGAAGGTTGAGTCATGTGTCCTCCGAAACCGTGCTTCTTAACACGCGCCCGCTTAACCAGGAAGCCAGCCGCACCAATGTCGGAGGAAACACCGCTCAACCGACGACTGAGGTCAGCCTGCAGGTACCCGGCCCGCCACAAGGAGTCACTAGAGCGCGATGAACCAAGTAAAGCCCCCCCCAAACCCTCCCCTATCCCACGACACTGGGCCAACTGTGTGCCGCCCTATGGGGCTCCCGATCACGGCCGGTTGTGATACATCCTGGGATCGAACCCGGGTCTGTAGTGACGCCTCTAGCACTGCGATGCAGTGCCTTAGGCCGCTGCGCCTACCCGGGAGTCCCGAGGAAGGATTCTTGATCTATCGAATGTTTGAAAGCGATCTGATGTTCCAAAGATATTTTTCATCATGTCTGCTGCAGAGGGACAAGAGAGTCATGAGAAAGCAAAGCTTGATCAGTCATGGAAATAAGTGATGGAAACTTGTTTATCTCAGCAGCTAAAAACAAGATGGAGAACAAGGCAGAGTGAGAAAAAATCTGAGCTATGGCAGAGTTACAGCCGACCAGCACTAGCTCATCTTAACTACGTTTTCAGAGAGCCAATCAATACTTGATGTCAAACAATTGATATATTGTCACAAATAATATATACTGTATCAACTTCCCCCATCACTAGATATGACCTGCTCTTCCTATTCAGCCTTCAAATATCATAGCTTAGCAGCTTTCCAAATGCAAGGGTTGATATAACTTTGGTGTATAGTGATGGAGATTATGGCTTCCAGACTGTGTTTGTAAAGAGGGATTTTTTTTTTGTCAGCTGAGCTCTGTCACCACCATGCTGATGATGGCAGGGTAAAAATAGCCTCCCCAACTCTATTTGTCCTCTCAAGTCAAAAGCAAGACTAACAATGATGTCTAAGCACTGAATGTATGAAAGACATGTACTTTATATTGGACCATCTTGAATAATTGAACATTGTCATGATAGGCCTTCATTTGTAATTCTTCAGGCTAACAGATGTAATGATCTATAAGCATGGCCTTAAAATGAACGTTTTGGTCCTCCCGACCACTGTGGAGTCATTTAACCAAAAGATCACAGACGAGACAAAAAATGTTCAACATCCCATTTTTAAGGGTGGGAGGTTACCGTGGTAACGCGACTCTTTGGACCGATACGCCTGAAAGATGGCGGAAGTGGATGATGAGTTCAAATCAAGCAACGCGTCAAGTAAAGTTGGTGAAGACGAATGTTCTGAATGGACAACAGTAGCATCGAAAACTGAAACGCAAAGGAAATTGTATGTGTATGGAAGAAGGATTCTTGTATGAATGATAATGAATCACTTGTTGGGATTAGTTTGTTGAGTAAATATGCATATGTGGGAGACCCGTTTTGAGGTGTCGAATGATGAAGTATGCGCTGGGAAAAGTAGTCTGTCAGAGTGACCAGGAGTGGTCTTCAGTTGGATTTATTTTTTTAAACATAATTTTTTTAGCTTGGTTATTTTTTGGGGGCATTTTGTTCCATTTTTTGGAATCCTGTTTCTATCCCGCACAGTAGGTGGCGATCGCCCATATACCACAGAAGAAGGTAACGCGACTCGAGTCTGACTAGTAGCCGCATTGTCTTCTCTTCCCTAACAGGTGAAACTCAAAACAACCTTGTGAACAAAACATTTGTTAATAGCCAAGAAACACATGGACAAAGTTTCATTTCAAGTAAATTAGACTAACTTTTTTTATGCCTGTACACAGCACTTCTAAAAATGAATGTTTCACTCAGCTCTTCAGGTGCGTACAACCCCCAGCCAGGCAGTGTTGCAGTGCGAAGCAGGATAGGCTATAGGATTGGTAGTTCTTTGACTTTGTGCGATTTAATTTAGCAGCTATGAAACAAAACAGAAATACTGTAGCATTTATTTTACTATAAATGTCATCATATTTAACTTTTTATTCACAAATGCGAGTGAAATGCTCGCACCGTTGAGCCCTGACCACCCACAACGTGGTTGGTGAAATAGACATCTTTACCCACCAATTCCAAAATCTACCCGCATTTGACAGGTGTTCGTTTTAGGCCCTGTCTATAAGGTCAGTTCAGTGTCCTCCTGCACAGTTGTACCGTAAACTGTTTACCTATGTTAGTGTCCTGTACCCTAATCCCTTGTACCCTGCATCCTTAACCTGTGTTAGATCACTGTCTTACATCCCTCTGTTTCCCTTCCTGACAGAGTGATATGACTCAAGTGTTGCTCTCCTGAGCTGCTATCAGCTGCTGTTCTACCAGAAAGATGGCTCTGTGGAGATGGTAAGCGTTAGGCAAGATAATCACATGACCCATGGGAGTAGGCAGGCCAGGGGCTGAATGTGGGGAGGATACTGATACCAGAGGATGTTTTGAAGATTGTGAGCACCAAAAGTGTCTTTTTGCCTTTTCTACTTGCCCTTTTTTAAATCTCAACTACATATTGTCCTCTAAATATTTATTGTCTGAGCTTCAGTCCTGTATGATTTATAAACTGTGCAAAGTGTACCCTGAAGTTACTTTCAAGAGTAACTTAAGGAAAACCTCTCTAGTGGAAAACGGCCTGTGACACTAATGTCAAAATTTACTATAAACTGTAAATAGGATCATTTTCAGTCTTATCCAACATTTTGATTTGCAAGATTATTAGGAAAAGGAAGGGTACCTTTTAACAGGTTTCCTTGGCTTGGGTTTGTTTCAATCTTGCCTACAGTTGACAGCACCCAAGTAATCATCAATTCTGAGCACAGTTGCAAGCGACCAGATCGTAATGCCCATGATCAATTTGGTTTGACATTCAATATCCCTTTGGGGATAGTTAGGGACCATCAGTAAATCACACAATGTACAGGGCGACAATATTTTTTTACATGTCAATAGTCAATAGTCAATTTATGTCAATAGTTCCAAATTTCAATGACTACAAACCAACTATAAATAGTAGCAATTAATATACAATTATTGAAAACATTTAAGAACAAAAATATGTGCAACGTAAAAAGTATTGTCACATTTTACATTGTGTAATTTATTGACGATCCCTAACTAGCTCCAGTGCAAGGCTATCCAAGGTCAAACCAACTGTGCCACGGTCACACACCGGCCGGCTGAAGCTAATTGGTGAAAGAAGTTGACTAGCTAGTCTAGGCTACTTTCAGGCAAGACCTGGTTAGACTGTTTCAAGTCATCTAGAGGGGTGAGTGACTGTGTACTGTTTTGGCATGTTCAAACACACACGAGACACCTACATCAAAGCACACCTCCAAGACCCAAATCTCATTCTGTCGCATCTCCTAATAAGGGGAATTGAAACCGAGGCTAAATCGGGAAGTTCAGCCCCCCTTTAAATACATAAAAATGAATAGTAGCTTCTTTTTTTTTGACAATGTAGCAGGGTCCATGGAACCAACCAGGGTATCACATCCAGATACCTGTAAACACCCTGAAGTTGTCCCTTCAACTTGATGTTTACATGTTGCAACACTGATGCTGAAGGGACAACGTCAGGGCATTTACATGTAACATACAAAGTGCATGTTCGTTTAATGTTTAACTACCTTGTTTACAAGATATCCCCATTTTGATAGATTCCTCTGAGAAAACTTGTTGCTCAATAATGTCTCGAATTGAAGAATGAAACAGGTCTGTATTTTTCCTCAGTGAATGCTCCTGCCTTGTGTTACTTTTTGGGGATTTGCTAGAAATGGGATTTTCTTTTCTTTCCAGTTTGATGTGAAAAACCAGCGCACCTTGTTGAGGGGGACCACATGCCATGACCTTCACCAGGAGGACCTTCACCAGGAGGACCTCTTTGTGGGGAACCGTGTGAATGTGTTCTCCTGCCAACTCAATCTGATTGTATATTGGGGACCAGTATACAGGAAACAAGCTCGGCTGCAAGAAAGAGAGGTATGTGTGGTTCAATGTTCCCATCTAAAAGGCTGGGAAAGATCATTGATAGCATGCTGTTTTACTTTCCATCTATTTGTGTGTGTGTGTATGTTCTTCTCTCTGCTCCTCTGATATATGGGACAGACCATGAGAACACATTGATTTGACCTCTAACCTTCTCACTCAGGGGCTGCAGTTGTCATGAGACAGATGGATCATTCATATGCACTGTACAGTTCAGTTCGGAGGTTCATGTTTTCTAGTGCTGATTGACACAGAAATGAATATGCTTTCTTCAATGTCTTTAAATCAAGTTATACGTCTCAAAGATCCTTTAAAATGACAGTGCTTTCGGGAAAGTATTTAGACACCTTGACTATTCTACATTTTGTTACGTTACAGACTTATTATAAAATGGATGAAATAAAACATTTTCCTCATCAATCTACACACAATACCCCAGAATGACATCACAATACCCCAGAATGACATCACAATACCCCAGAAAGACATCACAATACCCCAGAAAGACATCACAATACCCCAGAAAGACATCACAATACCCCAGAAAGACATCACAATACCCCAGAATGACATCACAATACCCCAGAATGACAAAGCGAAAACAGGTTTAGACATTTCTGCAAATGCATAAAAAACAGATACCTTATTTACATAAATATTCCGACCCTTTGCTATGAGACTTGAAATTAAGCTCAGGTGCATCCTGTTTCCATTGACTATCGTTAAGATGTTTCTACAACTTGATTGGAGTCTACCTGTGGTAAATTCAATTGATTGGACATGATTTGGAAAGGTCCCACAGTTGACAGTGTATGTTGGAACAAAAACCAAGCCATGAGGTTGAAGGAATTGCCTGTAGGGCTCTGAGACAGGATTGTGTTGAGACACAGATCTGGGGAAGGGTACCAAAACATTTCTGCAGCATTGAAGGTCCCCAAGAACACAATGGCCTCCATCATTCTTAAATGGAATAAGTTTGGAACCACCAAGACTCTTCCTAGAGCTGGCCGCCTGGCCAAACTGAGCAACCGGGGGAGAAGGGCCTTGGTCAGGGAGGTGACCAAGAACCCGATGGTCAATCTGACAGAGCTCCAGATGGGAGAACCTTCCAGAAGGACAATCATCTCGGCAGCACTCCACCAATCAGGCCTTTATGGTAGAGTGGCCAGATAGAAGCCACTCCTCAGTAAAAAGGCACATGACAGCCAGCTTGGAGTTTGCCAAAAGGCAATTAAAGGACTCTCAGACCATGAGGAACAAGATTCTCTGGTCTGATGAAATAGAACTATTTGGCCTGAATGCCAAGCGTCACGTATATAGGAAACCTGGCACCATCCCTATGGTGAAGCATGATGGTGGCAGCAAAGTACAGAGATCCTTGATGAAAACCTGCTCAGGACCTCAGACTGGGGTGACGGTTCACCTTCCAACAGGACAATGACCCTAAACACACAGCCAAGATCACACAGGAGTGGCTTTGGGACAAGTCTCTGAATGTCCTTGAGTGGCCCAGCCAGAGCCTGGACTTGAACCCAATGGATCAACTCTGGAGAGACCTGAAAATAGCTGTGCAGCAACGCTCCCCATCCAACCTGACAGCTTGAGAGGATCTGCAGAGAAGAATGGGAGAAACTCCCCCAATACAGGTGTGCCAAGCTTGTAGCATCATACCCAAGAAGACTCAAGGCTGTAATCGCTGTTAAAGTACTAAGTAAAGGGTCTGAATACGTATGTAAATATATATATTTTGTTTTTATAAAGTTGCAAAAATGTCTAAAAACCCGTTTTTTATTATTATGATATATGAATATATTATATATTATGAATAATATTATTATTATTATTATGGGGTATTGTGATGTCATTATGGGGTATTGTGATGTCATTATGGGGTATTGTGTGTAGATTGATGAGGGAGAAAAACAATTTAATACATTTTAGAATAAGGTTGTAACGTAACAAAATGTGGAAAAGTCAAGGGGTCTGAATACTTTCCGAAGGTACTGTATAATCAGAGTCAATGTATTCAGTTAGTCACCTGTTGAGGTAAGTCTCACATATTCAAATGCTGAATATCTCACATCTTCAAATGCTGAATATCTCATAACTTAAATCCTCATGTCTTTTGAGGCACCAGTGTGTCAATCCTAAGTATCATAATTTTAAAAAATCCCCATCAAAATCCATCAGTTGAAGCTAGCGATATGTAAATCTACCCCATCCGCCTATGTCGGCCTTCCGCCTCTGCGGTGGGAGGTGTTCGAGCTACAGCTGTGTTTGTCCGACCATAAGACATCACGAACATCTGTACTCTCACTAAAATGTCTGTAGGTAACCCATATTAATGAATGGAAGTTTGGAGGTAGTTTTTGTGCCAACAAAAATAAGGGGTTAAATATGTCCAAAAAAACAGACAATTCAAAACCTTATGCTTAGGCTGTCTTTTTTTTGCCATTTAGTAGTAAAGGCCAAATTCAATATTAAAATAACATTTTTATATATTTATTATATATTTATATTTGATTCCTAAAATATAAAATTTATTAGCAAAATTATCCATGTTATGACCATCTTAAAAAAAAAAATCTATGTTAGCTTAGTAGAACCCCCCCCCCCCCCCCCCCCCCCCCCCCCCTCCAACAGCTTAGACTGTTAGAGGTTCATTTGGATGAGCGGAGGTCATCTGCTGCTTTGTGCAGGGTTGCTTAGACAGAAATACTCACGACTAGAGCTATTCATTCTGCTTTCAACCAGCCGTCTGTCATCATGACACTGCTTCACTATGACATTCAGAGCTGCTTCCTGCTCGGATTGTATTGTGTGTCTATTCCTGCTTCTGTATTGTATTGTCCGATGAGCCTTTAATGAACCCTGCAGGGCCTGCTGCTGAATATTCATGGTCTGTGTGTCACAGGATGTGCCCCAAAATGTCACCCTATTGCATTTCTAGTGCACTACTTTTGACCAGGGCCCTGTTCAGAAGTAGGGTACGATAAAGGGAATAGGGTGCCATTTTGGAGACCGACACAGTGTGTTCAGAGTGGTGTTCTCTCTCGTCTGATTGGAATGACTCACGCTTCTATAGCTTCACATGCCTTTCTCTGCTCTGTTCTACTCTGTGATGAATACCAAACACCTCAGCCCACAGTATTCGTCTCACCCACTAGACTAACACTCTGTCGCTCTCTGTCTTTCTGGTCTGTCTCTCATTGTCATACGTAAGGCTGTGTTAGTGATTTATTGCGACCACCATTTTATGTCGCTGTGGCAACCGATTTGTAGTTCATCAGTGTCAGTACTAGAGACATATACAATGGCGTCTGGAATTATTGCATTCATTGATAAAGATGAGAATTACTGTATAAAAATGATGGTCAGATTACATGAAAATAGTGGGTTTGGCCTTTGAAAGAACAATGCATATGTCTGGGGGAAAAGAGAAAGAAGCTAATCCTATAAAATATGGCGGTGATCTTTGATGTTATGGGTAGTCCTTGACTTGGGCAGGATCTCATCGGATCTTAGTATCAGCACCTCAACATGTTCTGTTTGTGCTCCTGTTCCTCTTTTTATAGAATATTAGCTCTAAAGTGGTGAAGTGAAATGAAAAAAATGACTTGTTTCAAAAATTTAAACAGAAACAGAAATTGGTGCATGTATATGTATTCACTCTGCTATGAAGCCCCTAAATAAGATCTGGTGCAACCAATCACCTTCAGAAGTCACATAATTAGTTAGATTGCACACAGGTGGACTTTATGTAAGTATCACATGATCTCCGCATATATACACCTGTTCTGAAAGGCCCCAGAGTCTGCAACACCACTAAGCAAGGGGCACCACCAAGCAAGCGACACCATGAAGACCAAGGTGCGCTCCAAAACAGGGTCAGGGACAAAGTTGTGGAGAAGTACAGATGAGGGTTGGGTTATAAAAGAAATATCTGAAACTTTGAACATCCCACGGAGCACCATTGAAGTATTGTATGTATAAACATTACCGGCACCAAGATAAAGTGACTAAGGGGGCAGTTGAAATCGCAAAACATTTTTGGGTTCCTGCATGGGAATGATTGAATTCTGCTTATAAACTCAGCAAAAAAAGAAATGTCCCCTTTTTCAGGACCCTGTTTTTCAAAGATAATTCTCAAATAATAACTCCACAGATCTTCATTGTAAAGGGTTTAAACACTGTTTCCCATGCTTGTTCAATGAATCATAAACAATTGATGAACATGCACCTGTGGAACGGTCGTTAAGACACTAGGCAACTAAGGTCACAGTTATGAAAACTGAGGACACTAAAGAGGCCTTTCTACTGAATCTGAAAAACACCAAAAGAAAGATGCCCAGAGTCCCTGCTCATCTTTGTGAACATGCCTTAGGCATGCTGCAAGGAGGCATGAGGACTGCAGATGTGGTCAGGGCAATAAATGGTAATGGACGTACTGTGAGACACCTAAGACAGCTCTACAGGGAGATCGTCTCCTTTGTTTTGTTGACGTTGAGTGTGAGGTTATTTTCCTGACACCACACTCCGAGGGCCCTCACCTCCTCCCTGTAGACAGCTTCATTAAATAGTACCGACAAAACTATGTAAATAGATTTTTATTTGGATTTCATGTAATGGACATACACAAAATAGTCCAAATTGGTGAAGTGAAATGAAAAAAATAACTTGTTTAAAAAAATTGTAATAAATAAAAACAGAAAAGTGGTGTGTGCGTGTGTATTCACCCCCTTTTCTATGAAGCCCCTAAATAAGATCTGGTGCCACCAATTACCAATTAAGTATCGCAACTGTGTGCAATCTAAGTGTCACACGATCTCAGTATATATACACCTGTTCTGAAAGGCCCTAGAGTGTGTAACACCACTAAACAAGCGGCACCATGAAGACCAAGGAGCTCTCCAAACAGGGCCAGGGACAAAGTTGTGGAGAAGTACAGATGAGGGTTGGGTTATAAAAAAATATCAGAAACTTTGAACATCCCACGGAGCACCATTAAATCTATTATTAAAAAATTGAAAGAATATGGCACCACAACAAACCTGTGAAGAGACATGGCCGCCCACCAAAACTCACGGACCAGGTAAGGACTGCATTTATCCAAAAGGCAACAAAGCGACCAAAGATAACCCTGAAGGAGCTGCAAAGCTCCACAGCGGAGATTGGAGTATCTGTCCATAGGACCATTTTAAGCCGTACACTCCACAGAGCTGGGCTTTACGGAAGAGTGTACAGAAAAAAGCCATTGCTTAAAGAAAAATATAAGCGAACACGTTTGGTGTTCACCAAAAGGCATGTGGGAGACTCCCCAAACATATGGAAGAAGGTACTCTGGTCAGTGTAAGGCCTATTTGACCAAGAAGGAGAGTGATGGCGTGCTGCATTAGATGACCTGGCCTCCACAATCATCTGACCTCAACCCAATTGAGATGGTTTGGGACGAGTTGGACCACAGAGTGAAGGAAAAGCAGCCAACAAGTGTGCAGCATATGTGGAAACTCCTTCAATACTGTTGGAAAAGCATTCCAGGTGAAGCTGGTTGAGAGAATGCTAAGAGGGTACAAAGCTGTCATCAAGGCAAAGTGTGGCTACTTTGAAGAATCTAAACTTTAAAATATATTTTGACTTGTTTACCACTTTTTTTGGTTACTACATGATTCCATATGTGTTATTTCATAGTTTTGATGTCTTCACTATTACTCTACATTGTAGAAAATAGTAAAAAATGAAGATAACAGAAACTTTTGACTATGGTGTGGTTTGGGACGATGTGTCCAGGTGTGTCCAAACCCTCTATGATTTGAAACCAGTAGGGGGGTATCCATATTTATGGAACTGTTTAATTCGTAATACTTGACAACCTGCCCACAGTGGGCCTCCTATTTGTAGTACAGGACGAGAGTAAAGAGGATTCCTCAAATTCTTTGGGTCTCTTAAATGCCTGAGAGGATTAGGCTATGAGACTAATCTAATTCGGTGTGATGATAGGCATCAACCCACTCATGCAAACAAATCAAATAAATTCTGATTGTTTACCTTTCCTCTCATTTTGACTAACAGGTTTACAGATGTATTTCATATGTTGCCCACCTGCTATTGTCCTGATTCTAGTTTGATTATAATCTGTGAATGGTGTCCCTCTCCTGATTCTGGAGAGTGATTATAATCTGAGAATGATGTGTCCCTCTCCTGATTCTAGAGAGTGATTATAATCTGAGAATGATGTGTCCCTCTCCTGATTCTAGAGAGTGATTATAATCTGAGAATGATGTGTCCCTCTCCTGATTCTAGAGAGTGATTATAATCTGAGAATGATGTGTCCCTCTCCTGATTCTAGAGAGTGATTATAATCTGAGAATGATGTGTCCCTCTCCTGGTTCTAGAAGGTGATTATAATCTGAGAATGATGTGTCCCTCTCCTGATTCTAGAGAGTGATTATAATCTGAGAATGATGTGTCCCTCTCCTGATTCTAGAGAGTGATTATAATCTCAGAATGATGTGTCCCTCTCCTGATTCTAGAGAGAGATTATAATCTGAGAATGTGTCCCTCTCCTGATTCTGGAGAGTGATTATTATCTCAGAATGATGTGTCCCTCTCCTGGTTCTAGAGAGTGATTATAATCTCAGAATGATGTGTCCCTCTCCTGATTCTGGAGAGTGATTATAATCTCAGAATGATGTGTACCTCTCCTGGTTCTAGAGAGTGATTATAATCTCAGAATGATGTGTCCCTCTCCTGGTTCTAGAGAGTGATTATAATCTGAGAATGATGTGTCCCTCTCCTGATTCTGGAGAGTGATTATAATCTCAGAATGATGTGTCCCTCTCCTGGTTCTAGAGAGTGATTATAATCTCAGAATGATGTGTCCCTCTCCTGGTTCTAGAGAGTGATTATAATCTGAGAATGATGTGTCCCTCTCCTGATTCTGGAGAGTGATTATAATCTCAGAATGATGTGTCCCTCTCCTGGTTCTAGAGAGTGATTATAATCTCAGAATGATGTGTCCCTCTCCTGGTTCTAGAGTGTGATTATAATCTCAGAATGATGTGTCCCTCTCCTGATTCTTGAGAGTGATTATAATCTCAGAATGATGTGTCCCTCTCCTGGTTCTAGAGAGTGATTATAATCTCAGAATGATGTGTCCCTCTCCTGGTTCTAGAGAGTGATTATAATCTCAGAATGATGTGTCCCTCTCCTGGTTCTAGAGAGTGATTATAATCTCAGAATGATGTGTCCTTCTCCTGATTCTGGAGAGTGATTATAATCTCAGAATGATGTGTCCCTCTCCTGGTTCTAGAGAGTGATTATAATCTCAGAATGATGTGTCCCTCTCCTGATTCTAGAGAGAGATTATAATCTGAGAATGTGTCCCTCTCCTGATTCTGGAGAGTGATATATAATCTGAGAATAGTGTCCCTCTCCTGATTCTGGAGAGTGATTATAATCTCAGAATGATGTGTCCCTCTCCTGGTTCTAGAGAGTGATTATAATCTCAGAATGATGTGTCCCTCTCCTGGTTCTAGAGTGTGATTATAATCTCAGAATGATGTGTCCCTCTCCTGATTCTTGAGAGTGATTATAATCTCAGAATGATGTGTCCCTCTCCTGGTTCTAGAGAGTGATTATAATCTCAGAATGATGTGTCCCTCTCCTGGTTCTAGAGAGTGATTATAATCTCAGAATGATGTGTCCCTCTCCTGGTTCTAGAGAGTGATTATAATCTCAGAATGATGTGTCCTTCTCCTGATTCTGGAGAGTGATTATAATCTCAGAATGATGTGTCCCTCTCCTGGTTCTAGAGAGTGATTATAATCTCAGAATGATGTGTCCCTCTCCTGATTCTAGAGAGAGATTATAATCTGAGAATGTGTCCCTCTCCTGATTCTGGAGAGTGATATATAATCTGAGAATAATGTCCCTCTCCTGATTCTAGAGAGTGATTTATAATCTGAGAATGATGTGTCCTTCTCCTGGTTCTAGAGAGTGATTATAATCTTAGAATGATGTGTCCCTCTCCTGGTTCTAGAGAGTGATTATAATCTGAGAATGATGTGTCCCTCTCCTGGTTCTAGAGAGTGATTATAATCTCAGAATAATGTGTCCCTGTTCTTCTTTTTTTGTCACCTTTCTGAAACATTCTTGAAATATAGAAAGTACTCTCACTCTGTTTCATGGCTCTAATTTTAATTATGTAGGCTTAGGCTACAGGGTGGGCCATTTGAATGACAAATAGTACGTTTTTTTTCGGACCAGCTTTTCAGGCTTCTTCTGTGTTATTCTAAATGTGAAGGAAGAGGATCCCTCATTTGCACACCTGGAAGCTGAGCTGTAGCTTGTTATGAGGACAGGACAGACAGCTGAATAAACCAAGGTCACCTTTATATTTCTGTAGCGGTCAGCTGGCTTCTGGAGAGCAACAAAAGAGGCCCGCTCTGATAGTGCCACCTGTAACACGAGCACATTACCCAGAATGCCTCTCCAAAGTATTTTCCATGAAGTGTGCAGAATAAAACCGTAATGTCGTTGCCTTGTGGAATCCCCGGGCGTCTTTTGTCCTCTGTAGTGTGTTATTAGGGGTGCATCCCAAATGGCACCCTATTCCCTTTATAGTGCACTACTTTTGATCAGGGATCATAGTGCACTGGTCAAAAGTAGTGCACTATTTAGAGAATAGGCTGCTATTTGGGACGCGCCCTGGGTTTGTCCTGGGAATGATCCAGCAGTCAACGCCTGACTTCATCTGATCACTCATTAACCCTGTGTGTTTATGGGTTTCTTACAGGAAGCAGGCAGCAGACTTTTACACTGAACATCAGACAAAGTCTTTCTTCCAGTGAGTCCTTCCTGTGTAAATGATTAGCCTGTCTTCTCTCTGTGAGCAGAGCGGCCAAGGGCATGTTTCAAGGAGGCTCCAAGGGCCATCTAACCAGTAACCACCACAATCATTTAGCAGTCTCTCTATGTGACATTTATTGCACTGACATCGTGGTGACATTTTGAACAGTCTTGACAGGGGAAAAGGACCTCTTAAATCAAGAGAATTAGAAGTAGTTTAAATTAATCCACACATTTTCTTTGAATATGGTCACCGAAATCTCTGGTGTATTCTTACCCTTTTCAAATGTCACCTTCAATGACATATTCCATCTGAGCAGAAATAGTTCCTAAGTAGTTTATTTGCACTGTAGTAGAGATTCCAGTAATGTTTATGTTGCTAAATGTTCTTATTCTCTCTTACATCCAGAGCTGACAATTTATTTGAGCTTTTTCATGCTGGGTTTTTCAGACACCTGGAAGCAATTTATGACCTCTGGGCCTGGGGTTGCCATGGAGTTGATGGGTGAAGAGGCAGTGTCAGTCTAGAGAACGATTAGATAGATTTAGGCCCCACTGACTGGGATGTGGCACAGAAAGAGGCCCGACCAAGCCTCAGAGCCCAGGTTGGCACAGATGACACCAGAAATGCTGGACATAGGTCTGACTCACTGGCTTCAGCAGCAAGAGTAAGTCATTCTAGTAGAGAGAACAGGAGAGGGCCTAGTACCGAGCCCTTGGGGACAGCAATAGAGCGAACAGCAGATGCTCTAATACTGATCCCTGGGGGACAGCAGTAGTGAGAACAGGAGAGGGCCTAGTACAGAGCCCTGGGGTACACCAGTAGTGAGAAAAGGAGAGGGCCTAGTACAGAGCCCTGGGGTACACCAGTAGTGAGAAAAGGAGAGGGCCTAGTACAGAGCCCTGGGGTACACCAGTAGTGAGAAAAGGAGAGGGCCTAGTACAGAGCCCTGGGGTACACCAGTAATGAGAAAAGGAGAGGGCCTAGTACAGAGCCCTGGGGTACACCAGTAGTGAGAAAAGGAGAGGGCCTAGTACAGAGCCCTGGGGTACACCAGTAATGAGAAAAGGAGAGGGCCTAGTACAGAGCCCTGGGGTACACCAGTAGTGAGAAAAGGAGAGGGCCTAGTACAGAGCCCTGGGGTACACCAGTAGTGAGAAAAGGAGAGGGCCTAGTACAGAGCCCTGGGGTACACCAGTAGTGAGAAAAGGAGAGGGCCTAGTACAGAGCCCTGGGGTACACCAGTAGTGAGAAAAGGAGAGGGCCTAGTACAGAGCCCTGGGGTACACCAGTAATGAGAAAAGGAGAGGGCCTAGTACAGAGCCCTGGGGTACACCAGTAGTGAGAAAAGGAGAGGGCCTAGTACAGAGCCCTGGGGTACACCAGTAATGAGAAAAGGAGAGGGCCTAGTACAGAGCCCTGGGGTACACCAGTAGTGAGAAAAGGAGAGGGCCTAGTACAGAGCCCTGGGGTACACCAGTAGTGAGAAAAGGAGAGGGCCTAGTACAGAGCCCTGGGGTACACCAGTAGTGAGAAAAGGAGAGGGCCTAGTACAGAGCCCTGGGGTACACCAGTAATGAGTAATGCTTTGTTATTTTGTTTAGGAACTGGAATTTTTCTTCCCAGCCACAGCGGGCCATGGTCCTGCTAACACGGCCACAGACTGTGCCTGTTGCGTCATCAACCCTCACGCTATATCAGAAGGTAAGGAAGACCTCCTTATCTTTCACATGGAACGTAGCTTTTTTATTATGCTTTTTTATTATGCTTTTTGCAACTCAAATCAAATCAAATGTATTTATATAGCCCTTCGTACATCAGCTGATATCTCAAAGTGCTGTACAGAAACCCAGCCTAAAACCCCAAACAGCAAGCAATGCAGGTGTAGAAGCACGGTGGCTAGGAAAAACTCCCTAGAAAGGCCAAAACCTAGGAAGAACCCTAGAGAGGAACCAGGCTATGTGGGGTGGCCAATCCTCTTCTGGCTGTGCCGGGTGGAGATTATAACAGAACATGGCCAAGATGTTCAAATGTTCATAAATGACCAGCATGGTCCAATAATAATAAGGCAGAACAGTTGAAACTGGAGCAGCAGCATGGCCAGGTGGACTGGGGACAGCAAGGAGTCATCATGTCAGGTAGTCCTGGGGCATGGTCCTAGGGCTCAGGTCCTCCAAGAGAGAAAGAAAGAGAGAAAGAGAGAATTAGAGAGAGCACACTTAAATTCACACAGGACACTGAATACAACAGGAGAAGGACTCCAGATATAACAAACTAACCCTAGCCCCCCGACACATAAACTACTGCAGCATAAATACTGGAGGCTGAGACAGGAGGGGTCAGGAGACACATGCGCAGTTCTCTTGTATACCATTCCCCTTAAATTATATTTACATTATGGCTATTTTCTGTAGTACTTTTGAGTTCCTAAGATATAAACGCCTCACTGTCAATTAACGTTACAAGATAAAGCCCTAAAATTGGTTTAGGCTCAAAGTATGTAGCTTACAGTAACTTTACAGTAACTTTCGCATCTTGGTTTAACTGGCTGGTATCCAGAGAAGCCACTTGGTTGTTACTGTAAAACTCTTGCCTGCCACTAAAACCCTTTTTCTTATCCAATCTAATTTGATTTGTCACATACACATGGTTAGCAGATGTTAATGCGAGTGTAGCGAAATGTTTGTGCTTCTAGTTCCGACCGTGCAGGAATATTTAACAAGTAATCTAACCTAACAATTTCACAACAAATACCTTATACACACAAGTGTAAAGGAATGAATAAGAATATGTACATAAAAATATATAAATGAGTGATGGCCGAACGAAAATACCCTATATTACTCATCTCATATGTATGTGTACATTATATAAAGTGGCATTGTTTAAAGTGACTAGTGATACATTATTACATCCAGTGTTTAATTATTAAAGTGGCTGGAGTTGAGTCAGTATGTTGGCAGCAGCCACTCAATGCTAGTGATGGCTGTTTAACAGTCTGATGGCCTGCTTTGATGCACCTGTACTGACCTCGCCTTCTGGATGATTGTGGGGTGAACAGGCAGTGGCTCAGGTGGTTGTTGTCCTTGATGATCTTTATGGCCTTCCTGTGACATTGGGTGGTGTAGGTGTCCTGGAGGGCAGGTCGTTTGCCCCCGGTGATGCGTTGTACAGACCTCACTACCCTCTGGAGAGCCTTACGGTTGTTGGCAGAGCAGTTGCCGTACCAGGCGGTGATACAGCCCGACAGGATGCTCTCGATTGTGCATCTGTTAGTTTGTGAGTGTTTTTGGTGACAAGCCGCAGCTGGTCTGCGCATGCTCTGAGGGCGCGGCTGGGGATGCCGTCTGGGCCTGCAGCCTTGCGAGGGTTCACACGTTTAAATGTTTGGCAGTCTGCATTTCATTGTAAGGAATTCTAGGTCAGGTGAACAAAAGGACTTGAGTTCCTGTATGTTGTTATGATCACACCACGTCTCGTTAATCATAAGGCATACACCTCCGCCCTTCTCCTTACCAGAGAGATGTTTGTTTCTGTTGGCGCGATGCGTGAAGAAACCAGGTGGCTGTACCGACTCCGATAGCGTGTCTCGAGTGCCATGTTGCGACAGGAGCAGAGTAATACAAAAATAATACTTATTTTCCACCATAATTTGCAAATAAATTCATTAAAAATGCTACAATGTGATTTTATTTTCTGATTTTGTCTGTCATAGTTGAAGTGTACCTATGATGACAATTACAGGCCTCATCTTTTTAAGTAGGAGAACTTGCACAATTGGTGGCTGACTAAATACTTTTTTGCCCCACTGTAGGTGTTTTGAATGAATCCTCACATTAGAAAGCGCTGTCCATTTTAGTTGTGTTAGTTGAAACAACATCCACAACGACCATGTCTCCCACTCAGTTTCAACCTGCTGTTGAACTTCTTTCTTCAAATTGATCAATCACAGTGAGGTGAGTTTTAAAAGCATGATACTGTTTTGATGATGTGTTTGATATGATTTTCTATTTCATTTGCATTCAGGTTGAAACTGAATAACAGATAACTGATGCAGTAGAATTTGATTTTAAAAAAACAGATCAAAAAACACCTTATTGAACAACAGGGACTGTGAAGCAACACAAACACAGGCCCAGACACATGCATACACACACATGATAACATACGCACCATACACACATGTACACATGGATGTTGTGTTGTAGATATGTGGTAGTAGAGTATGGGCCTGAGGGCGCACACTTAGTGTGTTGTGAAATCTGTTATGAATGTATTGTAATTGATTATTTTAAATGGTATAATTACCTTCATTTTGCCGGATCCCAGGAAGAGTAGCTGCTGCCTTGGCAGGAACTAATGGGGATCCATAATAAACCCCAGGAAGAGTAGCTGCTCCCTTGGCAGGAACTAATGGAGATCCATAATAAACCCCAGGAAGAGTAGCTGCTCCCTTGGCAGGAACTAATGGGGATCCGTAATAAACCCCAGGAAGAGTAGCTGCTGTCTTGGCAGGAACTAATGGGGATCCATAATAAACCCCAGGAAGAGTAGCTGCTCCCTTGGCAGGAACTAATGGGGATCCGTAATAAACCCCAGGAAGAGTAGCTGCTGTCTTGGCAGGAACTAATGGGGATCCATAATAAACCCCAGGAAGAGTAGCTGCTCCCTTGGCAGGAACTAATGGGGATCCACAATAAACCCCAGGAAGAGTAGCTGCTGCCTTGGCAGGAACTAATGGGGATCCGTAATAAACCCCAGGAAGAGTAGCTGCTGTCTTGGCAGGAACTAATTGGGATCCATAATAAACCCCAGGAAGAGTAGCTGCTCCCTTGGCAGGAACTAATGGAGATCCATAATAAACCCCAGGAAGAGTAGCTGCTCCCTTGGCAGGAACTAATGGGCATCCATAATAAACCCCAGGAAGAGTAGCTGCTGTCTTGGCAGGAACTAATGGGGATCCATAATAAACCCCAGGAAGAGTAGCTGCTCCCTTGGCAGGAACTAATGGGGATCCATAATAAACCCCAGGAAGAGTAGCTGCTGCCTTGGCAGGAACTAATGGGGATCCGTAATAAACCCCAGGAAGAGTAGCTGCTGTCTTGGCAGGAACTAATGGGGATCCATAATAAACCCAAGGAAGAGTAGCTGCTGCCTTGACAGGAACTAATGGGGATCCATAATAAACCCCAGGAAGAGTAGCTGCTGCCTTGGCAGGAACTAATGGGGATCCATAATAAATACAAATACAAATGTCAGTGGTTAGAGGGACAATAGAGCCCTGGGTACTGAGTACCAGGCCATTAGATAGAGCCATGATTACCAGGCCATTAGATATAGCCATGAGTACCAGGCCATTAGATATAGCCACGAGTACCAGGCCATTAGATAGAGCCTTGGGTACTGGGTACCAGGCCATTAGATGGAGCCCTGGGTACCAGGCCGTTAGATGGAGCCCTGGGTACCAGGCCGTTAGATATAGCCATGACTACCAGGCCATTAGATGGAGCCCTGGGTACTGAGTGCCGGGCCATTAGATATAGCCCTGGGTACCAGGCCATTAGGTAGAGCCCTGCGTACCAGACCATTAGATAGAGCCCTGGGTACTGAGTACCAGGCCATTAGATAGAGCCCTGGGTACCAGGCCATTAGGTAGAGCCCTTAGTACCAGGCCATTAGATATAGCCACGAGTACCAGGCCATTAGATAGAGCTCTGGGTACTGAGTGCCAGGCCATTAGATAGAGCTCTGGGTACTGAGTGCCAGGCCATTAGATAGAGCCCTGGGTACTGAGTGCCAGGCCATTAGATAGAGCCTTGGGTACTGGGTACCAGGCCATTAGATGGAGCCCTGGGTACCAGGCCGTTAGATGGAGCCCTGGGTACCAGGCCGTTAGATATAGCCATGACTACCAGGCCATTAGATGGAGCCCTGGGTACTGAGTGCCGGGCCATTAGATATAGCCCTGGGTACCAGGCCATTAGGTAGAGCCCTGCGTACCAGACCATTAGATAGAGCTCTGGGTACTGAGTACCAGGCCATTAGATAGAGCCCTGGGTACCAGGCCATTAGATAGAGCCCTGGGTACCAGGCCATTAGATAGAGCCCTGGGTACCAGGCCATTAGATAGAGCCCTGGGTACCAGGCCATTAGATAGAGCCCTGGGTACCAGGCCATTAGATAGAGCCCTGGGTACCAGGCCATTAGATAGAGCCCTGGGTACCAGGCCATTAGATAGAGCCCTGGGTACCAGGCCATTAGATAGAGCCCTGGGTACCAGGCCATTAGGTAGAGCCCTTAGTACCAGGCCATTAGGTAGAGCCCTGGGTACCAGGCCATTAGATAGAGCTCTGGGTACTGAGTGCCAGGCCATTAGATAGAGCCCCGGGTACTGGGTACCAGGCCATTAGATAGAGCCCTGGGTACTGAGTGCCAGGCCATTAGATAGAGCCCTCGGTACTGGGTACCAGGCCATTAGATGGAGCCCTGGGTACCAGGCCATTAGATGGAGCCCTGGGTACCAGGCCGTTAGATGGAGCCCTGGGTACCAGGCCGTTAGATATAGCCATGACTACCAGGCCATTAGATGGAGCCCTGGGTACTGAGTGCCGGGCCATTAGATATAGCCCTGGGTACCAGGCCATTAGGTAGAGCCCTGCGTACCAGACCATTAGATAGAGCTCTGGGTACTGAGTATCCGTTAGATGGAGCCCTGGGCCGTTAGATGGAGCCCTGGGTACCAGGCCGTTAGATGGAGCCCTGGGTACCAGGCCGTTAGGTAGAGCCCTTAGTACCAGGATATTAGGTAGAGCCCTGATTCCTGAGTACCAGGCCATTAGATAGAGCCCTGGATACTGCGTACCAGACCATTAGATAGAGCCCTGGGTACTGAGTACCAGGCCATTAGATAGAGCCCTGGGTACCAGGCCATTAGGTAGAGCCCTTAGTACCAGGATATTAGGTAGAGCCCTGATTCCTGAGTACCAGGCCATTAGATAGAGCCCTGGATACTGCGTACCAGACCATTAGATAGAGCCCTGGGTACTGAGTACCAGGCCATTAGATAGAGCCCTGGGTACCAGGCCATTAGGTAGAGCCCTTAGTACCAGGCCATTAGATATAGCCACGAGTACCAGGCCATTAGATAGAGCTCTGGGTACTGAGTGCCAGGCCATTAGATAGAGCCCTGGGTACTGAGTGCCAGGCCATTAGATAGAGCCTTGGGTACTGGGTACCAGGCCATTAGATGGAGCCCTGGGTACCAGGCCGTTAGATGGAGCCCTGGGTACCAGGCCGTTAGATATAGCCATGACTACCAGGCCATTAGATGGAGCCCTGGGTACTGAGTGCCGGGCCATTAGATATAGCCCTGGGTACCAGGCCATTAGGTAGAGCCCTGCGTACCAGACCATTAGATAGAGCTCTGGGTACTGAGTACCAGGCCATTAGATAGAGCCCTGGGTACCAGGCCATTAGATAGAGCCCTGGGTACCAGGCCATTAGATAGAGCCCTGGGTACCAGGCCATTAGATAGAGCCCTGGGTACCAGGCCATTAGATAGAGCCCTGGGTACCAGGCCATTAGATAGAGCCCTGGGTACCAGGCCATTAGATAGAGCCCTGGGTACCAGGCCATTAGATAGAGCCCTGGGTACCAGGCCATTAGATAGAGCCCTGGGTACCAGGCCATTAGATAGAGCCCTGGGTACCAGGCCATTAGATAGAGCCCTGGGTACCAGGCCATTAGGTAGAGCCCTGGGTACCAGGCCATTAGATAGAGCTCTGGGTACTGAGTGCCAGGCCATTAGATAGAGCCCCGGGTACTGGGTACCAGGCCATTAGATAGAGCCCTGGGTACTGAGTGCCAGGCCATTAGATAGAGCCCTCGGTACTGGGTACCAGGCCATTAGATGGAGCCCTGGGTACCAGGCCGTTAGATGGAGCCCTGGGTACCAGGCCGTTAGATATAGCCATGACTACCAGGCCATTAGATGGAGCCCTGGGTACTGAGTGCCGGGCCATTAGATATAGCCCTGGGTACCAGGCCATTAGGTAGAGCCCTGCGTACCAGACCATTAGATAGAGCTCTGGGTACTGAGTATCAGGCCATTAGATAGAGCCCTGGGTACCAGGCCATTAGATAGAGCCCTGGGTACCAGGCCATTAGATAGAGCCCTGGGTACCAGGCCGTTAGATGGAGCCCTGGGTACCAGGCCGTTAGATGGAGCCCTGGGTACCAGGCCGTTAGATGGAGCCCTGGGTACCAGGCCGTTAGATATAGCCATGACTACCAGGCCATTAGATAGAGCCCTGGGTACCAGGCCATTAGGTAGAGCCCTTAGTACCAGGATATTAGGTAGAGCCCTGATTCCTGAGTACCAGGCCATTAGATAGAGCCCTGGATACTGAGTACCAGACCATTATATATAGCCCTGGGTACCAGGCCATTAGATGGAGCCCTGGGTACTGAGTACCAGGCCATTAGGTAGAGCCATGAGTACCAGAGCCTGAGACGCCCAACCCTGAGAGGGTGGAGAGGAGGATCTGATAGAGCCTGAGACCCCCAGCCCTGAGAGGGTGGAGAGGAGGCAGAGCCTGAGACGCCCAGCCCTGAGAGGGTGGAGAGGAGGATCTGATGGTTCACGGTGTTGAAGGCAGTGGATAGATCTAGGAGGATGAGAACAGAGGAGAGAGAGTCAGCTTTGGCAGAACGGAGAAGCTTAGCGCAGTAGTCTAAGGCACTGCATCTGTTGCTTGCTGTGCCACTAGAGATCCGGGTTCGAGTCCAGGCTCTGTCGAAGCCGGCCGCAACCAGGAGACCCATGGGGCGGCGCACAATTGGCCCAGCGTCGTCTGGGTTATGGGAGGGTTCTGCTGGCAGGGATGTCCTTGCCCCATCACGCTCTAGTGACTCCTGTGGTGGGCCGGGTGCATGCATGCTGACACGGTCGTCAGGTGTACTGTGTTTCCTCCAACACGTGGCTTCCGGGTTAGGTGTGCATTTTGTCAAGAAGCAGTGCGTCTTGGTTGTGTTGGGTTTCGGAGGATGCATGGATCTTGACCTTCTCCTCTCCCAAGTCCGTACGGGAGTTGCAGCGATGAGACAAGACTGTAACTACCAATTGGATACTACAAAATTGGGGAGAAAAAGGGCTAAACTATTTTTTTGAATGGAGCAGAGCAGAACAGAGTAGAATAGAACAGAGTAGAATAGAACAGAGTAGAAGAGAGCAGAATAGAACTGAGCGGAACAGAGTAGATTAGAATGGAGCAGAACAGAGTAGAATATAATGGAGCGTAACAGAGTAGAATAGAATGGAGCGTAACAGAGTAGAATAGAATGGAGCAGAACAGAGTAGAATAGAATGGAGCGGAACAGAGTAGAATAGAATGGAGCGTAACAGAGTAGAATAGAATGGAGCGGAACAGAGTAGAATAGAATGGAGCGTAACAGAGTAGAATAGAATGGAGCAGAACAGAGTAGAATAGAATAGAGCAGAATGGAGTAGAATAGAATGGAGCAGAACAGAGTAGAATAGAATGGAGCAGAAGGGAGTAGAATAGAATGGATCAGAACAGAGTAGAATAGAATGGATCAGAACAGAGTAGAATAGAATGGAGCAGAAGGGAGTAGAATAGAATGGATCAGAACAGAGTAGAATAGAATGGAGCAGAAGGGAGTAGAATATAATGGATCAGAGTAGAATAGAATGGATCAGAACAGAGTAGAATAGAATGGATCAGAACAGAGTAGAATAGAATGGAGCAGAAGGGAGTAGAATAGAATGGATCAGAACAGAGTAGAATAGAATGGAGCAGAAGGGAGTAGAATAGAATGGATCAGAACAGAGTAGAATAGAATGGATCAGAACAGAGTAGAATAGAATGTAGCGGAACAGAGTTGAGTACAACGGAGCGGAACAGAGCAGAACAGTATGAAAACGTTTCTAAAGGCATCATCGTTAAAAACTTCGTTGGAAATACGAAGTTGCCAATGTCTTTACAATTGATACAAATAAGCTCTGTTTAAAACCGAGATTACTGCATTAAAATACAAATACTCCAGGCTGTAGGATTAGATTTTCAAATACATTTCATTTTCAATGGTTCTATTTTGCTACTTTTATGCTACTGTCTGTCATTTGTCTCAGTATATTTCATGATGTGTAGCCTAGCAGGTGATCAATGATGTGCCAAATCTGTGAGTTAGTGCATTATTATTGGGTAGGCATTATAATAAGCCACCTAATATTTGCAGCCATAAGTGGTAATATCGTTCTAGGAGCTGATCCATCGTCAGTATCGTGAAATAATTCCAATGTAAAGGTCAGATTTGAATGGAGGAAGCTGATCTGAGAGCACCGCTGCCTTTCCATCCTATCGCGATCAACACATAAACCACTGTTTCTGCGTGTTTTGGGAAAAGCTACATCTTTGGCCACTGTAAGAGCGATGCGTCGTTACAACACCGTTGTTATAGGTTTATTCATTATAGGATTATTTATTATAAGGTTATTTATTATAGGGTTATTCATTATAGGGTTATTTATTATAGGGTTATTTATTATAGGGTTATTTATTATAGGGTTATTTATTATAGGGTTATTTATTATAGGGTTATTTATTATAGGGTTATTTCTTGAAGTAGCAGCTGCTACAGTACCTTCAGAAACTATTCATACCCTGAGACGTATTACACATTTTGCTGTATCACAGCCGGAATTCAAAATGGATTTAAATAGTTTATTTTTCTCACCCATCTACAAACAATAGACAATAATGACAAAGTATTTTTGCAAATATATTGAAAATGAAATAGTGAAATATTTAATTCACATAAGTATTCACACCCTTGATTCAGCCTTAGCTACACTGTACCAGATCTTGGCAGCCTGCCAGAGCCTCCACTGTTCTATAAAGGCCCAATGCAGACGTTTTTAATTTTAGTATTAAATCATTTTCGGGTAACAATTAAGTACTTACTAAAAGAGTCAACAATAAACCACAATAGCTTCTTAGTAAAGAGCCATTTCTCAAGCAAGAATTTTGCTATAGGACTGTCTGGGAGTGGTCTGAGTGGGGATGGGGGAAACTGAAAACGAGTTGTTATTGGCAGAGGTTTGGAACTCTCTGTCTTATTGGTCTATGAACTAATTTACAGACAAACTCCATCCTACCAAAACAGGCTGAACTTTCAGGCAGTCTTTTCAAACAGATCTTTACACTAAAAGGGGCTTTATCCTCATTTTCACAATGTCCCAGTATTATTCCAACCCCGTAGTGTAGAAATACATCTAAAACACATGGGGAAATATACACTGCTCAAAAACATTAAGGAAACACTAAAATAACACCTCCTAGATCTGAATGAATGAAATATTCTTATTAAATACTTTTTTCTTTACATAGTTGAATGTGCTGACAACAAAATCACACACAAATTATCAATGGAAATCAAATTTTATCAACCCATGGAGGTCTGGATTTGGAGTCACACTCAAAATTAAAGTGGAAAACCACACTACAGGCTGATCCAACTTTGATGTAATGTCACATGATGTCCCAGATGTGCTCAATTGGATTCAGGTCTGGGGAACGGGCGGGCCAGTCCATAGCATCAATACCTTCCTCTTGCAGGAACTGCTGACACACTCCAGCCACATGAGGTCTAGCATTGTCTTGCATTAGGAGGAACCCAGGGCCAACCGCACCAGCATATGGTCTCACAAGGGGTCTGAGGATCTCATCTCGGTACCTAATGGCAGTCAGGCTACCTCTGGCGAGCACATGGAGGGTTGTGCGGCCCCCCAAAGAAATGCCACCCCACACCATGACTGACCCACCGCCAAACCGGTCATGCTGGAGGATGTTGCAGGCAGCAGAACGTTCTCCACGGCGTCTCCAGACTGTCACGTATGTCATATGTGCTCAGTGTGAACCTGCTTTCACCTGTGAAGAGCACAGGGCGCCTGTGGCGAATTTGCCAATCTTGGTGTTCTCTGGCAAATGCCAAACGTCCTGCACAGTGTTGGGCTGTATGCACAACCCCCACCTGTGGACATCGGGCCCTCATACCACCCTCATGGAGTCTGTTTCTGACCGTTTGAGCACACATGCACATTTGTGGCCTGCTGGAGGTCATTTTGCAGGGCTCTGGCAGTGCTCCTCCTGCTCCTCCTTGCACAAAGGCGGAGGTAGCGGTCCTGCTGCTGGGTTGTTGCCCTCCTACGGCCTCCTGCACGTCTCCTGATGTACTGGCCTGTCTTCTGGTAGCGCCTCCATCAAATCAAATCAAATTGTATTTGTCACACATACACATGGTTAGCAGATGTTAATGCGAGTGTAGCGAAATGCTTGTGCTTCTAGTTCCGACAATGCAGTAATAACCAACAAGTAATCTAACTAACAATTCCAAAACTACTGTCTTATACACAGTGTAAGGGGATAAAGAATATGTACATAAGGATATATGAATGAGTGATGGTACAGAGCAGCATAGGCAAGATACAGTAGATGGTATCGAGTACAGTATATACATATGAGATGAGTATGTAAACAAAGTGGCATAGTTAAAGTGGCTAGTGATAGGATGCAGTCGATGATATAGAGTACAGTATATACTTATGCATATGAGATTAATAATGTAGGGTAAGTAACATTATATAAGGTAGCATTGTTTAAAGTGGCTAGTGATATATTTACATAATTTCCCATCAATTCCCATTATTAAAGTGGCTGGAGTTGAGTCAGTGTCAGTGTCAGTGTGTTGGCAGCAGCCACTCAATGTTAGTGGTGGCTGTTTAACAGTCTGGTGGCCTTGAGATAGAAGCTGTTTTTCAGTCTCTCGGTCCCAGCTTTGATGCACCTGTACTGACCTCGCCTTCTGGATGATAGCGGGGTGAACAGGCAGTGGCTCGGGTGGTTGATGTCCTTGATGATCTTTATGGCCTTCCTGTAACATCGGGTGGTGTAGGTGTCCTGGAGGGCAGGTAGTTTGCCCTCGGTGATGCGTTGTGCAGACCTCACTACCCTCTGGAGAGCCTTACGGTTGAGGGCGGAGCAGTTGCCGTACCAGGCGGTGATACAGCCCGCCAGGATGCTCTCGATTGTGCATCTGTAGAAGTTTGTGAGTGCTTTTGGTGACAAGCCGAATTTCTTCAGCCTCCTGAGGTTGAAGAGGCGCTGCTGCGCCTTCTTCACGATGCTGTCTGTGTGAGTGGACCAATTCAGTTTGTCTGTGATGTGTATGCCGAGGAACTTAAAACTTGCTACCCTCTCCTCTACTGTTCCATCGATGTGGATAGAGGGGTGTTCCCTCTGCTGTTTCCTGAAGTCCACAATCATCTCCTTAGTTTTGTTGACGTTGAGTGTAAGGTTATTTTCCTGACACCACACTCCGAGGGCCCTCACCTCCTCCCTGTAGGCCGTCTCGTCGTTGTTGGTAATCAAGCCTACCACTGTTGTGTCGTCCGCAAACTTGATGATTGAGTTGGAGGCGTGCGTGGCCACGCAGTCGTGGGTGAACAGGGAGTACAGGAGAGGGCTCAGAACGCACCCTTGTGGGGCCCCAGTGTTGAGGATCAGCGGGGAGGAGATGTTGTTGCCTACCCTCACCACCTGGGGGCGGCCCGTCAGGAAGTCCAGTACCCAGTTGCACAGGGCGGGGTCGAGACCCTTGGAGGGTTCTATGGTGTTGAATGCCGAGCTGTAGTCGATGAACAGCATTCTCACATAGGTATTCCTCTTGTCCAGATGGGTTAGGGCAGTGTGCAGTGTGGTTGAGATTGCATCGTCTGTGGACCTATTTGGGCGGTAAGCAAATTGGAGTGGGTCTAGGGTGTCAGGTAGGGTGGAGGTGATATGGTCCTTGACTAGTCTCTCAAAGCACTTCATGATGACGGAAGTGAGTGCTACGGGGCGGTAGTCGTTTAGCTCAGTTACCTTAGCTTTCTTGGGAACAGGAACAATGGTGGCCCTCTTGAAGCATGTGGGAACAGCAGACTGGTATAGGGATTGATTGAATATGTCCGTAAACACACCGGCCAGCTGGTCTGCGCATGCTCTGAGGGCGCGGCTGGGGATGCCGTCTGGGCATGCAGCCTTGCGAGGGTTAACATGTTTAAATGTTTTACTCACCTCGGCTGCAGTGAAGGAGAGACCGCATGTTTTCGTTGCAGGCCGTGTCAGTGGCACTGTATTGTCCTCAAAGCGGGCAAAAAAGTTATTTAGTCTGCCTGGGAGCAAGACATCCTGGTCCATGACTGGGCTGGATTTCTTCCTGTAGTCCGTGATTGACTGTAGACCCTGCCACATGCCTCTTGTGTCTGAGCCGTTGAATTGAGTTTCTACTTTGTCTCTGTACTGACGCTTAGCTTGTTTGATAGCCTTGCGGAGGGAATAGCTGCACTGTTTGTATTCGGTCATGTTACCAGACACCTTGCCCTGATTAAAAGCAGTGGTTCGCGCTTTCAGTTTCACGCAAATGCTGCCATCAATCCACGGTTTCTGGTTAGGGAATGTTTTAATCGTTGCTATGGGAACGACATCTTCAACGCACGTTCTAATGAACTCGCACACCGAATCAGTGCATTCGTCAATATTGTTATCTGACGCAATACGAAACATATCCCAGTCCACGTGATGGAAGCAGTCTTGGAGTGTGGAGCCATGCTCTGGACACTACGCTGACAGACACAGCAAACCTTCTTGCCACAGCTCGCATTGATGTGCCATCCTGGATGAGCTGCACTACCTGAGCCACTTGTGTGGGTTGTAGACTCCGTCTCATGCTACCACTAGAGTGAAAGCACCGGCAGCATTCAAAAGTGACCAAAACATCAGCCAGGAAGCATAGGAACTGAGAAGTGGTCTGTGGTCCCCACCTGCAGAACCACTCCTTTATTGGGGGTGTCTTGCTAATTGCCTATAATTTCCACCTGTTGTCTATTCCATTTGCACAACAGCATGTGAAATTTATTGTCAATCAGTGTCGCTTCCTAAGTGGACAGCTTGATTTCACAGAAGTGTGATTGACTTGGAGTTACATTGTGTTGTTTAAGTGTTCCCTTTTATTTTTTTGAGCAGTGTATATAAAACATAGGAAAATCCAGTTTTTGACTACTGGGCCTTTAACCTATTAATCTATCCTCACAACACTGCCTCCTTGAACAAAGACCACATGATCAATGGCAGGCTATGGAGTCAGACTGGCTTGTATCCCAAATGGCACTCTTCCTTCATAGGGCTCTGCTCAAAAGTAGTGCACTATGTAGGGAATAGGGTGCCATTTCAGACGCATCTAGAGTAGTAGTCCAGTCTTAAGGCTCGAGGGGCTCAGTCAATGGAACACAGGGCTCTACTCTGTAAATGAGTTACAAGGCCTGAGAAATCTCTCTTTGATTTGTGTGAAGGGCCAGTTGAGAGGAGGCTAACCTCATCCGTCTACAATCTTCAACCAATGGGAGGGAAGTCGTGACTCTACATTCGTGCTCCGTCTTGACTGGAATAGACACGCGTCTGTTGCTAGGCTCCCAGAACCTGATCTCCTAGCAACAGTGCCAGTTGGGGTAGGGGGGGACTGGGGAAGGTGGGGAGGGGAGGGTCGTCACTAGTTACCACATCCACAAAGTCCGACGGCCTAGCCTACCCAACCAATCAGATGAGGGAGTGTGACGAGTTCGGCAGTATGGGTAGGGTGGTGTCCAGATGTCCATACTGTTTCTGTACCAAGCCTGGGTATACGGTATTACCGGAAATGCACACAAGGGACGCTATAAAAAAATTATATACAGTGGGGTAAAACATTGCCACCAATTGTGCAAGTTCTCCCACTTTAAAAGATGCGAGAGACCTGTAATTTTCATCATAGGTACACTTCAACTATGACAGACAAAATGAGAAAAAAAAATCCAGAAAATCACATTGTAGGATTTTTTTATGAATTTATTTGCAGATTATGGTGGAAAATAAGTATTTGGTCACCTACAAACAAGCAAGATTTCTGGCTCTCACAGACCTGTAACTTCTTCTTTAAGACGCTCCTCTGTCCTCCACTCGTTACCTGTTTGGTATGGCACCTGTTTGAACTTGTTATCAGTATAAAAGACACCTGTCCACAACCTCAAACAGTCACACTCCAAACTCCACTATGGCCAAGACCAAAGAGCTGTCAAAGGACACCAGAAACAAAATTGTAGACCTGCACCAGGCTGGGAAGACTGAATCTGCAATAGGTAAGCAGCTTGGTTTGAAGAAATCAACTGTGGGAGCAATTATTAGGAAATGGAAGACATACAAGACCACTGATAATCTCCCTCGATCTGGGGCGCCACGCAACATCTCACCCTGTGGGGTCAAAATGATCACAAGAACGGTGAGCAAAAATCCCAGAACCACACGGGGGGACCTAGTGAATGACCTGCAGAGAGCTGGGACCAAAGTAACAAAGCCTACCATCACTAACACACTACGCCGCCAGGGACTCAAATCCTGCAGTGCCAGACGTGTTCCCCTGCTTAAGCCAGTACATGTCCAGGCCCGTCTGAAGTTTGCTAGAGAGCATTTGGATGATCCAGAAGAAGATTGGGAGAATGTCATATGGTCAGATGAAACCAAAGTAAAAACTCAACTCGTTGTGTTTGGAGGACAAAGAATGCTGAGTTGCATCCAAAGAACACCATACCTACTGTGAAGCATGGGGGTGGAAACATCATGCTTTGGGGATGTTTTTCTGCAAAGGGACCAGGACGACTGATCCGTGTAAAAGAAAGAATGAATGGGGCCATGTATCATGAGATTTTGAGTCAAAACCTCCTTCCAACAGCAAGGGCATTGAAAATGAAACGTGGCTGGGTCTTTCAGCATGACAATGATCCCAAACATACTGCCCGGGCAACGAAGGAGTGGCTTCGTAAGAAGCATTTCAAGGTCCTGGAGTGGCCTAGCCAGTCTCCAGATCTCAACCCCATTGAAAATCTTTGGAGGGAGTTGAAAGTCTGTGTTGCCCAGCAACAGCCCCAAAACATCACTGCTCTAGAGGAGATCTGCATGGAGGAATGGGCCAAAATAGACTTACAGAAAACGTTTGACCTCTGTCATTACCAACAAAGGTATATAACAAAGTATTGAGATAAACTTTTGTTATTGACCAAATACTTATTTTCCACCATAATTTGCAAATAAATTCATAAAAAATCCTACAATGTGATTTTCTGGATTTTTTTCCCTCATTTTGTCTGTCATAGTTGAAGTGTACCTATGATGAAAATTATAGGTACACTTCTTTTTAAGTGGGAGAACTTGCACAATTGGTGGCTGACTAAATACTTTTTTGCCTCACTGTATCATTACTGTATATACAGTATTTAGACAACAGGGATCTTGCTCCAACAGGGATCTTGCTCCAACAGGGATCTTGCTCCAACAGGGATCTTGCTCCAACAGGGATCTTGCTCCAACAGGGATCTTGCTCCAACAGGGATCTTGCTCCAACAGGGATCTTGCTCCAACAGGGATCTTGCTCCAACAGGGATCTTGCTCCAACAGGGATCTTGCTCCAACAGGGATCTTGCTCCAACAGGGGATTGAATGTCTCTGCTGTAACCATGAGGCTTGATCTGGACATCGAGCCACTTGGCTAGAAATTTGGCAAAACCCAAACACATAGCTGGAGCCCTGATCTGGAAATCAATATTTGAGACACTTTTTTTTAATATGTAATTTATATAAGCAGTGGCGTAGCATGTAGCCCTCACGAGGTGGGAGTCCCCCCCCCCCCCGTAAAAAATAAATAAACTAATGTATTGAAAATCATACCGTCTGTATTTTGAAATACCTCGGTTATACGATATAAACGGTATATCGCCCGAGCCTAGCGTACACCGACCGGCTTCCAGAGGCAGACGAGAGCCTTTTATTTTATCTAGCGTTCATCAATGATTTAGTTGTGTATTAGATATAGTAAAACCAACTGTAGTAAATGATTCATCAATGATTTATTTATTAGCACTAATAAATCCATCCGTAGTAAATGCAGAGTGGTAATCAGATGTCCTATTCAAACTCAGCAAGTGTTTGCACTTTAAACGTAGTGACTTAGGTTTTCTCTAATATCTGCGTTGGTTTTAAAATGGCATGAAGACAAACAAATGGGTCCATCTTGATTTTAGATGTGAATTGTTTATTAAAGAAAATATACGAGTAACACGTACACTGTTTGTTTCAACAGAAATGTTCACAGAAATGTAAATGTTTGAAATGGGCAGGTGTTTTTGATTTAAGATGAACACTTGAACCTGTTACTTTATTTGACACCACTTTACTACAGTCACTTTATTTATGTGACTTAACGTAGCCTTGCAGTCCACCTTTCTGTTATTGTGTACCAGTTACCATCTCTGAACAAAGTCATGGTCACCAAACTATGGAAAGATGGTAAAAACATTTAATCATTACATGGCACTGTTCTAGACACCCAAAGCTCTTTACAGTACACAGGGGTAACTCACCACCCCACTCTACACAGGGGTAACTCACCACCCCACTCTATACAGGGGTAACTCACCACCCCACTCTATACAGGGGTAACTCCCCACCACACTCTATACAGGGGGAACTCCCCACCCCACTCTATACAGGGGTAACTCCCCACCACACTCTATACAGGGGTAACTCACCACCCCACTCTATACAGGGGTAACTCCCCACCACACTCTATACAGGGGGAACTCCCCACCCCACTCTATACAGGGGTAACTCCCCACCACACTCTATACAGGGGGAACTCCCCACCCCACTCTATACAGGGGTAACTCACCACCCCACTCTACACAGCGGTAACTCCCCACCCCACTCTACACAGGGGTAACTCCCCACCCCACTCTACACAGGGGTAACTCCCCTCCCCACTCTACACAGGGAGAACTATCCACCCCACTCTATACAGGGGTATCTCCCCACCCCACTCTACACAGGGGGAACTCACCACCCCACTCTATACAGGGGTAACTCCCCACCACACTCTATACAGGGGGAACTCCCCACCCCACTCTATACAGGGGTAACTCCCCACCACACTCTATACAGGGGGAACTCCCCACCCCACTCTATACAGGGGGAACTCCCCACCACACTCTATACAGGGGGAACTCCCCACCCCACTCTATACAGGGGCAACTCACCACCCCACTCTACACAGCGGTAACTCCCCACCCCACTCTACACAGGGGTAACTCCCCACCCCACTCTACACAGGGGTAACTCCCCTCCCCACTCTACACAGGGAGAACTATCCACCCCACTCTATACAGGGGTATCTCCCCACCCCACTCTACACAGGGGGAACTCACCACCCCACTCTATACAGGGGCAACTCACCACCCCACTCTACACAGGGGGAACACCCCACCCCACTCTATACAGGGGTAACTCACCACTCGACTCTACACAGGGGGATCTCACCACCCGCTCTACACAGGGGTAACTCACCACCCGCTCTACACAGGGGTAACTCACCACCCCACTCTATACAGGGGTAACTCACCACCCCACTCTATACAGGGGTAACTCACCACCCCACTCTATACAGGGGTAACTCCCCACCCCACTCTATACAGGGGTAACTCACCACCCCACTCTATACAGGGGTAACTCACCACCCCACTCTATACAGGGGTAACTCACCACCCCACTCTATACAGGGGTAACTCACTACCCTAACCCTACTCTATGCAGGGGTAGCTCACCACCCCACTCAATACAGGGGTAAGTCAACACCCTACTCTATACAGGGGTAACTCACCACCCTAACCCTACTCTATACAGGGGTAACTTACCACCCTAACCCCACTCTATACAGGGGTAACTCACCACCCCACTCTATATAGGGGTAACTCACCACCCCACTCTATACAGGGGTAACTCACCACCCCACTCTACACAGGGGGAACTCCCCACCCCACTCTACACAGGGGGAACTCACCACCCCACTCTATACAGGGTTAACTCAACACCCTAACCCTACTCTATACAGGGGTAACCCACCACCCTAACCCTACTCTATACAGGGGTAACTCACCACCCTAACCCTACTCTATACAGGGGTAACTCACCACCCTAACCCTACTCTATACAGGGGTAACTCACCACCCTAACCCTACTCTATACAGGGGTAACTCACCACCCTAACCCTACTCTATACAGGGGTAACTCACCACCCTAACCCTACTCTATACAGGGGTAACTCACCACCCTAACCCTACTCTATACAGGGGTAACTCACCACCCTAACCCTACTCTATACAGGGGTAACTCACCACCCTAACCCTACTCTATACAGGGGTAACTCACCTCCCTACTCGATACAGGGGTAACTCACCATCCTAACCCCACCCTATACAGGGGCAACTCACCACCCTAACCCCACTCGATACAGGGGTAACTCACCACACCACTCGATACAGGGGTAAC
The DNA here is from genome assembly GCF_002021735.2 of Oncorhynchus kisutch. Classification (NCBI taxonomy): domain Eukaryota; kingdom Metazoa; phylum Chordata; class Actinopteri; order Salmoniformes; family Salmonidae; genus Oncorhynchus; species Oncorhynchus kisutch. Next base: position 2,086,349 of record NC_034186.2, read on the forward strand.
TCACCACCCTAACCCCACTCTATACAGGGGTATCTCACCACCCTAACCCTACTCTGTACAGGGGTAACTCACCGCCCTACTCTATACAGGGGTAACATACCACCCTAACCCTACTCTATACAGGGGTAACTCACCACCCTACTCTATACAGGTGTAACTCACCACCCTAACCCTACTCTATACAGGGGTAACTCACCACTCTAACCCCACTCTATACAGGGGTAACCCACCACCCTACTCTATACAGGGGTAACTCACCACCCTACTCTATACAGGGGTAACTCACCACCCTACTCGATACAGGGGTAACTCACCACCCTACTCTATACAGGGGTAACTCACCACCCTAACCCTAGTCTATACAGGGGTAACTCACCACCCTAACCCTACTCTATACAGGGGTAACTCACCACTCTAACCCTACTCTATACAGGGGTAACTCACCACTCTAACCCCACTGTATACAGGGGTAACTCACCACTCTAACCCCACTCTATACAGGGGTAACTCACCACTCTAACCCCACTGTATACAGGGGTAACTCACCACTCTAACCCCACTCTATACAGGGGTAACTCACCACTCTAACCCCACTCTATACAGGGGTAACTCACCACTCTAACCCCACTCTATACAGGGGTAACTCACCACTCTAACCCCACTCTATACAGGGGTAACTCACCACTCTAACCCCACTCTATACAGGGGTAACTCACCACCCCACTCTATACAGGGGTAACTCACCACCCCACTCTATACAGGGTAACTCACCACCCCACTCTATACAGGGGTAACTCACCACCCCACTCTATACAGGGGTAACTCACCACCCCACTCTATACAGGGGTAACTCGCCACCCCACTCTATACAGGGGTAACTCGCCACCCCACTCTATACAGGGGTAACTCGCCACCCCACTCTATACAGGGGTAACTCACCACCCCACTCTATACAGGGGTAACTCACCACCCCACTCTATACAGGGGTAACTCACCACCCCACTCTATACAGGGGTAACTCACCACCCCACTCTATACAGGGGTAACTCACCACCCCACTCTATACAGGGGTAACTCACCACCCCACTCTATACAGGGGTAACTCACCACCCCACTCTATACAGGGGTAACTCACCACCCCACTCTATACAGGGGTAACTCACCACCCCACTCTATACAGGGGTAACTCACCACCCCACTCTATACAGGGGTAACTCACCACCCCACTCTATACAGGGGTAACTCACCACCCCACTCTATACAGGGGTAACTCACCACCCCACTCTATACAGGGGTAACTCACCACCCCACTCTATACAGGGGTACTCACCACCCCACTCTATACAGGGGTAACTCACCACCCCACTCTATACAGGGGTAACTCACCACCCCACTCTATACAGGGGTAACTCACCACCCCACTCTATACAGGGGTAACTCACCACCCCACTCTATACAGGGGTAACTCACCACCCCACTCTTATACAGGGGTAACTCACCACCCCACTCTATACAGGGGTAACTCACCACCCCACTCTATACAGGGGTAACTCACCACCCCACTCTATACAGGGGTAACTCACCACCCCACTCTATACAGGGGTAACTCACCACCCCACTCTATACAGGGGTAACTCACCACCCCACTCTATACAGGGGTAACTCACCACCCCACTCTATACAGGGGTAACTCACCACCCCACTCTATACAGGGGTAACTCACCACCCCACTCTATACAGGGGTAACTCACCACCCCACTCTATACAGGGGTAACTCACCACCCCACTCTATACAGGGGTAACTCACCACCCCACTCTATACAGGGGTAACTCACCACCCCACTCTATACAGGGGTAACTCACCACCCCACTCTATACAGGGGTAACTCACCACCCCACTCTATACAGGGGTAACTCACCACCCCACTCTATACAGGTGTAACTCACCACCCCACTCTATACAGGGGTAACTCGCCACCCCACTCTATACAGGGGTAACTCGCCACCCCACTCTACACAGGGGTAACTCGCCACCCCACTCTACACAGGGGTAACTCGCCACCCCACTCTACACAGGGGTAACTCGCCACCCCACTCTACACAGGTGTAACTCGCCACCCCACTCTATACAGGGGTAACTCACCACCCCACTCTATACAGGGGTAACTCGCCACCCCACTCTATACAGGGGTAACTCGCCACCCCACTCTATACAGGGGGAACTCGCCACCCCACTCTATACAGGGGTAACTCACCACCCCACTCTATACAGGGGGAACTCACCACCCCACTCTATACAGGGGTAACTCACCACCCACTCTACACAGGGGTAACTCACCACCCCACTCTATACAGGGGTAACTCACCACCCCACTCTATACAGGGGTAACTCACCACCCCACTCTATACAGGGGTAACTCACCACCCCACTCTATACAGGGGTAACTCACACCCCACTCTATACAGGGGTAACTCACCACCCCACTCTATACAGGGGTAACTCACCACCCCACTCTATACAGGGGTAACTCACCACCCCACTCTATACAGGGGTAACTCACCACCCCACTCTATACAGGGGTAACTCACCACCCCACTCTATACAGGGGTAACTCACCACCCCACTCTATACAGGGGTAACTCACCACCCCACTCTATACAGGGGTAACTCACCACCCCACTCTATACAGGGGTAACTCACCACCCCACTCTATACAGGGGTAACTCACCACCCCACTCTATACAGGGGTAACTCACCACCCCACTCTATACAGGGGTAACTCACCACCCCACTCTATACAGGGGTAACTCACCACCCCACTCTATACAGGGGTAACTCACCACCCCACTCTATACAGGGGTAACTCACCACCCCACTCTATACAGGGGTAACTCACCACCCCACTCTATACAGGGGTAACTCACCACCCCACTCTATACAGGGGTAACTCACCACCCCACTCTATACAGGGGTAACTCACCACCCCACTCTATACAGGGGTAACTCACCACCCCACTCTATACAGGGGTAACTCACCACCCCACTCTATACAGGGGTAACTCACCACCCCACTCTATACAGGGGTAACTCACCACCCCACTCTATACAGGGGTAACTCACCACCCCACTCTATACAGGGGTAACTCACCACCCCACTCTATACAGGGGTAACTCACCACCCCACTCTATACAGGGGTAACTCACCACCCCACTCTATACAGGGGTAACTCACCACCCCACTCTATACAGGGGTAACTCACCACCCCACTCTATACAGGGGTAACTCACCACCCCACTCTATACAGGGGTAACTCACCACCCCACTCTATACAGGGGTAACTCACCACCCCACTCTATACAGGGGTAACTCACCACCCCACTCTATACAGGGGTAACTCACCACCCCACTCTATACAGGGGTAACTCACCACCCACTCTATACAGGGGTAACTCACCACCCACTCTATACAGGGTAACTCACCACCCCACTCTATACAGGGGTAACTCACCACCCCACTCTATACAGGGGTAACTCACCACCCACTCTATACAGGGGTAACTCACCACCCCCACTCTATACAGGGGTAACTCACCACCCCACTCTATACAGGGGTAACTCACCACCCCACTCTATACAGGGGTAACTCACCACCCCACTCTATACAGGGGTAACTCACCACCCCACTCTATACAGGGGTAACTCACCACCCCACTCTATACAGGGGTAACTCACCACCCCACTCTATACAGGTGTAACTCACCACCCCACTCTATACAGGGGTAACTCGCCACCCCACTCTATACAGGGGTAAACTCGCCACCCCACTCTACACAGGGGTAACTCGCCACCCCACTCTACACAGGGGTAACTCGCCACCCCACTCTACACAGGGGTAACTCGCCACCCCACTCTACACAGGTGTAACTCGCCACCCCACTCTATACAGGGGTAACTCACCACCCCACTCTATACAGGGGTAACTCGCCACCCCACTCTATACAGGGGTAACTCGCCACCCCACTCTATACAGGGGGAACTCGCCACCCCACTCTATACAGGGGTAACTCACCACCCCACTCTATACAGGGGGAACTCACCACCCCACTCTATACAGGGGTAACTCACCACCCCACTCTACACAGGGGTAACTCACCACCCCACTCTATACAGGGGTAACTCACCACCCCACTCTATACAGGGGTAACTCACCACCCCACTCTATACAGGGGTAACTCACCACCCCACTCTATACAGGGGTAACTCACACCCCACTCTATACAGGGGTAACTCACCACCCCACTCTATACAGGGGTAACTCACCACCCCACTCTATACAGGGGTAACTCACCACCCCACTCTATACAGGGGTAACTCACCACCCCACTCTATACAGGGGTAACTCACCACCCCACTCTATACAGGGGTAACTCACCACCCCACTCTATACAGGGGTAACTCACCACCCCACTCTATACAGGGGTAACTCACCACCCCACTCTATACAGGGGTAACTCACCACCCCACTCTATACAGGGGTAACTCACCACCCCACTCTATACAGGGGGAACTCACCACCCCACTCTATACAGGGGTAACTCACCACCCCACTCTACACAGGGGTAACTCACCACCCCACTCTATACAGGGGTAACTCACCACCCCACTCTATACAGGGGTAACTCACACCCCACTCTATACAGGGGTAACTCACCACCCCACTCTATACAGGGGTAACTCACCACCCCACTCTATACAGGGGTAACTCACCACCCCACTCTATACAGGGGTAACTCACCACCCCACTCTATACAGGGGGAACTCACCACCCCACTCTATACAGGGGGAACTCACCACCCCACTCTATACAGGGGTAACTCACCACCCCACTCTATACAGGGGTAACTCACCACCCACTCTATACAGGGGTAACTCACCACCCCACTCTATACAGGGGTAACTCACCACCCCACTCTATACAGGGGGAACTCACCACCCCACTCTATACAGGGGTAACTCACCACCCCACTCTACACAGGGGTAACTCACCACCCCACTCTATACAGGGGTAACTCACCACCCCACTCTATACAGGGGTAACTCACCACCCCACTCTATACAGGGGTAACTCACCACCCCACTCTATACAGGGGTAACTCACACCCCACTCTATACAGGGGTAACTCACCACCCCACTCTATACAGGGGTAACTCACCACCCCACTCTATACAGGGGTAACTCACCACCCCACTCTATACAGGGGTAACTCACCACCCCACTCTATACAGGGGGAACTCACCACCCCACTCTATACAGGGGGAACTCACCACCCCACTCTATACAGGGGTAACTCACCACCCCACTCTATACAGGGGTAACTCACCACCCCACTCTATACAGGGGTAACTCACCACCCCACTCTATACAGGGGTAACTCACCACCCCACTCACATACTCTTTATTTGCATTCATTTTACTGGCCCATCCACCCCCCTCTTCAGTTTGATATTGACAGTACACATCATGGCACTCACCATTACATACTCTTGCAATACGTTCCATGGGATCTTTAGTGAGAGTAGCGAGAAAACTCGACTTCCTTCTTCAGTGCGTTCAAGACAACTGGGAACCGAAACGAGCTCCAACTGGGAAAAATCCGTTTGAACGGTCATCAAACTCAGAATTCCAAGTCCAGAAAATCGTGCATCTTTCTAGACCTCCGACTTTCCCACCTGAAGATCACTGACTTCATGATCATAAGTCCCATCTTTTTACATTTTCTTGAGGAACATTCCATTGTTAGTTAGCACTTCAACATAAATGGTATAACCTACATTGATCTGTCTTGAACTTACTGCCTTCTTTGGTCATTTCAGCAGCATACTTCTCTTTGGCTTTCTGTTTATGTCTGTATCCTGGTGGCTTTCATACGTCTTTGTTCCCTCAACTTGAAAGGAAACACCATTGAGTGGGAGACTTTTATTCTCCCAGCTGAGATGTTTTCCTGCCAAAGGCTGGAAGGTCAACAATATGATATACTACTATTAGAATGAAGGCTTGTTGGGAAACTAATGATGTTGCTGTATCAAATAGAAAACCTCCTTTGTGTTTGTGTCCTTTGTTTTGGAGGTGTTCAGAACAAGGTTAAGGGCAGAGAAAGTTTGTTGGACACTAAGAAAGCTTTGTTGTAGAGCATTTAACACTTTTTATGAACAGGGAAAAATAGAAATAGGCCTATAACAGTTAGGATCAGCTTGATCTCCCCCTTTAAATAAAGGATGAACTGTGGCTGCCTTCCAAGCAATGGGAACCTCCCCAGAGAGGAGAGAGAGATTAAAAAGGTCAGAGAAAGGCTTGGTGATGATACGGGCAGCAACCTTAAAAAAGAAAAGTTTAAGGAGCTCCTTTTAATACCTCGAACTTATTGACTGCCTGCAAGGATCAACTTTGTAGCGGGGTCAGGGGAAAAGGAGAGAGAAGCATCAGGGATGGTCACATTAGAAGGGGTGGGAGATGAGGAAATGTTGGATGGGCAAGGAGGCGTGGCTTAGTCAAATAGGAATCCTGACTTAATGAAGTGGTGATTTAAAGAGCTCAGCCATGTGCCCGTCGTCAGTAACAACCACATCATCAACATTAATGGACATGTGCTCCTTGTCAGTAACAACCACCACATCATCATCATTAAGGGACATCGGCAGCTGTGAGGAGGAGGGTTTATTCTCCAGGTCTTTAACTGTTTTCCAGAAGTTCTTGGGGTGAGACCCACAGAGAGAGAACTGCTCCTTAAAGTAACTAACTTTGGCCTTCCAGATAGCCTGAGTGGACTTATTTCTCATTTGCCTGAACGAGAGCCAGTCAGCCTGAGTATGTGTGTGCCGAGCCTTTCGCCAAATGGAATTCTTGAGGTGGAGTAACTCTGCCAGATCACTGTCGAACCTGGGGCTGAACCTGTTTTTAATTCTCATTTTCTTTATGGGGGCGTGTTTGTTAACAATATCACTGAAAATATTTTTTAAAAGGTCACAGTGTCTTCAACAGAGGGGATCAAGCTGATTCTATATCACTTTCTATACCAATTTTACTGAGCAGCCATTACAAACACAGGCTGTAAAACAGTGATCACTAAGGTCATTACAGAAAACACCAGACTGATACCCATCAGGATTATAACATCGAGGAGAGTAGCCTGTTCTGCGTGTTTGGAGTCATACCTCGTGGGATTGGTGATAATCTGAGAAAGATTTTGGGAGTCCCATTGCTTTAGGACTTGGTCAGGCGGTTTAAACATGTCCCAGTTTAGGTCACCTAGCAGGACAGATTCAGACTTAATGTAAGGGGCCAGGAGAGAGCTTAGGGCAGGGAGGGTACAGGCCAGTTCTGATGGAGGACGATAACACCCAGCAACAGTCAACAGAGTGCTATTTGAAAGTTTAATGCTTAAAACCAGCAAATCAAATTGTTTGGGGACAGACTTGGTGGAGACAACCTAGCACTGAAGGTGATCCTTGGTAAAGATTGCCACTCCCCCACCTTTGGAAGATCTGTCTTGCCAAAGAAGGCTATAACCAGAAAGGTTAACATCAGTATTCAAAACTCTCTTCCTTAATTAACTACGTCTCAGTAATGACCAACATCTGTGAACCCACACTTTCAATTGGTCCATTTTAGGTAATAAGCTTCTCGTGTTAACGTGTAGAAAACCAAGGCTTTTACGAGAACAGAAATCAGTGGAGCAGATATCAGAGCACAGGTCAGAATTGGGGCTAGCAACAGTAGATGGGCCAGGGTGTACATGCACATTTCCAGATATCATCAACACTAATATAATCAGGGCACAGCAGAGGACAGGGAGAGCTCTGCAGTGCTGATTTATGGCATCTGAATGTGCATCAGATGGCAACAAGATCATATTATACAGCAATTTCATCAGGTAACATGAATACAAAGCCGGCGAGATGTGGTTAGATTAGGATGGGAGGCCAAAACTCAGTGTAACCAATAGAGAGTCAGAATCCCGAGTGTGGGAACAAACAGACTGTCCCACAGATGGGGAAACAAGAAAGTTCATAGTCAACAAAGCATGCAGGAGTCATGAGGCAAATAGCAAAATGCACAAGATAAAAATACACAACGACTTGGGGCCATTGTCAGTTCAGAATCACCCCTACCTTGTCACAACACAACTGATTGTCTTAAACACATTAAGAAGGAATTCCAGGTGACTACCTCCTAAAATACACAACGACTTGGGGCCATTGTCAGTTCAGAATCACCCCTACCTTGTCACAACACAACTGATTGTCTTAAACACATTAAGAAGGAATTCCAGGTGACTACCTCCTAAAATACACAACGACTTGGGGCCATTGTCAGTTCAGAATCACCCCTACCTTGTCACAACACAACTGATTGTCTTAAACACATTAAGAAGGAATTCCAGGTGACTACCTCCTAAAATACACAACGACTTGGGGCCATTGTCAGTTCAGAATCACCCCTACCTTGTCACAACACAACTGATTGTCTTAAACACATTAAGAAGGAATTCCAGGTGACTGGAGGGGGGGGGGGGGGGGGGATACCAGTACCAGACAGGGGGAGACAACCCGGGGGAGACAACCAGGGCAGACGATGAACAGAGAGGGGGGGGGGGATACCTGTACCAGACAGGGGGAGACAACCCGGGGGAGACAACCAGGGCAGACGATGAACAGAGAGGGGGGGGGGATACCTGTACCAGACAGGGGAAGACAACCGGGGGAGACGATGAACAGAGAGGGGGGGGGGGGGGGGGATACCTGTACCAGACAGGGGGAGACAACCGGGGGAGACAACCAGGGCAGACGATGAACAGAGAGGGGGGGGGGATACCTGTACCAGACAGGGGGAGACAACCCGGGGGAGACAGCCAGGGCAGACGATGAACAGAGAGGGGGGGTGGATACCTGTACCAGACAGGGGGAGACAACCCGGGGGAGACAACCAGGGCAGACGATGAACAGAGAGGGGGGGGGGGATACCTGTACCAGACAGGGGGAGACAACCCGGGGGAGACAACCAGGGCAGACGATGAACAGAGAGGGGGGGGGGATACCTGTACCAGACAGGGGAAGACAACCGGGGGAGACGATGAACAGAGGGGGGGGGGGGGGGGGGGGGGGGGGGGGGGGGGATACCTGTACCAGACAGGGGGAGACAACCGGGGGAGACAACCAGGGCAGACGATGAACAGAGAGGGGGGGGGGATACCTGTACCAGACAGGGGGAGACAACCCGGGGGAGACAGCCAGGGCAGACGATGAACAGAGAGGGGGGTGGATACCTGTACCAGACAGGGGGAGACAACCCGGGGGAGACAACCAGGGCAGACGATGAACAGAGAGGGGGGGGGGGGATACCTGTACCAGACAGGGGGAGACAACCCGGGGGAGACAACCAGGGCAGACGATGAACAGAGAGGGGGGGGGGATACCTGTACCAGACAGGGGGAGACAACCCGGGGGAGACAACCAGGGCAGACGATGAACAGAGAGGGGGGGGGATACCTGTACCAGACAGGGGGAGACAACCCGGGGGAGACAACCAGGGCAGACGATGAACAGAGAGGGGGGGGGATACCTGTACCAGACAGGGGAAGACAACCGGGGGAGACGATGAACAGAGAGGGGGGGGGGGGGGGGGATACCTGTACCAGACAGGGGGAGACAACCGGGGGAGACAACCAGGGCAGACGATGAACAGAGAGGGGGGGGGGATACCTGTACCAGACAGGGGGAGACAACCCGGGGGAGACAGCCAGGGCAGACGATGAACAGAGAGGGGGGGTGGATACCTGTACCAGACAGGGGGAGACAACCCGGGGGAGACAACCAGGGCAGACGATGAACAGAGAGGGGGGGGGGGGATACCTGTACCAGACAGGGGGAGACAACCCGGGGGAGACAACCAGGGCAGACGATGAACAGAGAGGGGGGGGGGATACCTGTACCAGACAGGGGAAGACAACCGGGGGAGACGATGAACAGAGAGGGGGGGGGGGGGGGGGGGGGGGGGGGGGGGGGGGGATACCTGTACCAGACAGGGGGAGACAACCGGGGGAGACAACCAGGGCAGACGATGAACAGAGAGGGGGGGGGGGATACCTGTACCAGACAGGGGGAGACAACCCGGGGGAGACAGCCAGGGCAGACGATGAACAGAGAGGGGGGGTGGATACCTGTACCAGACAGGGGGAGACAACCCGGGGGAGACAACCAGGGCAGACGATGAACAGAGAGGGGGGGGGGGGATACCTGTACCAGACAGGGGGAGACAACCCGGGGGAGACAACCAGGGCAGACGATGAACAGAGAGGGGGGGGGGATACCTGTACCAGACAGGGGGAGACAACCCGGGGGAGACAACCAGGGCAGACGATGAACAGAGAGGGGGGGGGGATACCTGTACCAGACAGGGGGAGACAACCCGGGGGAGACAACCAGGGCAGACGATGAACAGAGAGGGGGGGGGGGGATACCAGTACCAGACAGGGGGAGACAACCCGGGCAGACGATGAACAGAGAGGGGGGGGGGGGGGATACCAGTACCAGACAGGGGGAGACAACCCGGGGGAGACAACCAGGGCAGACGATGAACAGAGAGGGGGGGGGGGGATACCTGTACCAGACAGGGGGAGACAACCCGGGGGAGACAACCAGGGCAGACGATGAACAGAGAGGGGGGGGGGATACCTGTACCAGACAGGGGGAGACAACCCGGGGGAGACAACCAGGGCAGACGATGAACAGAGAGGGGGGGGGGATACCTGTACCAGACAGGGGAAGACAACCGGGGGAGACGATGAACAGAGAGGGGGGGGGGGGGGGGATACCTGTACCAGACAGGGGGAGACAACCGGGGGAGACAACCAGGGCAGACGATGAACAGAGAGGGGGGGGGGATACCTGTACCAGACAGGGGGAGACAACCCGGGGGAGACAGCCAGGGCAGACGATGAACAGAGAGGGGGGGTGGATACCTGTACCAGACAGGGGGAGACAACCCGGGGGAGACAACCAGGGCAGACGATGAACAGAGAGGGGGGGGGGGATACCTGTACCAGACAGGGGGAGACAACCCGGGGGAGACAACCAGGGCAGACGATGAACAGAGAGGGGGGGGGATACCTGTACCAGACAGGGGGAGACAACCCGGGGGAGACAACCAGGGCAGACGATGAACAGAGAGGGGGGGGATACCTGTACCAGACAGGGGGAGACAACCCGGGGGAGACAACCAGGGCAGACGATGAACAGAGAGGGGGGGGGGGGATACCAGTACCAGACAGGGGGAGACAACCCGGGCAGACGATGAACAGAGAGGGGGGGGGGGGGATACCAGTACCAGACAGGGGGAGACAACCCGGGGGAGACAACCAGGGCAGACGATGAACAGAGAGGGGGGGGGGGATACCTGTACCAGACAGGGGGAGACAACCCGGGGGAGACAACCAGGGCAGACGATGAACAGAGAGGGGGGGGGGGATACCTGTACCAGACAGGGGGAGACAACCCGGGGGAGACGATGAACAGAGAGGGGGGGGGGGGGGGGGGATACCTGTACCAGACAGGGGGAGACAACCGGGGGAGACAACCAGGGCAGACGATGAACAGAGAGGGGGGGGGGGATACCTGTACCAGACAGGGGGAGACAACCCGGGGGAGACAGCCAGGGCAGACGATGAACAGAGAGGGGGGGTGGATACCTGTACCAGACAGGGGGAGACAACCCGGGGGAGACAACCAGGGCAGACGATGAACAGAGAGGGGGGGGGGGATACCTGTACCAGACAGGGGGAGACAACCCGGGGGAGACAACCAGGGCAGACGATGAACAGAGAGGGGGGGGGGATACCTGTACCAGACAGGGGGAGACAACCCGGGGGAGACAACCAGGGCAGACGATGAACAGAGAGGGGGGGGGATACCTGTACCAGACAGGGGGAGACAACCCGGGGGAGACAACCAGGGCAGACGATGAACAGAGAGGGGGGGGGGGGATACCAGTACCAGACAGGGGGAGACAACCCGGGCAGACGATGAACAGAGAGGGGGGGGGGGGGGATACCAGTACCAGACAGGGGGAGACAACCCGGGCAGACGATGAACAGAGAGGGGGGGGGGGATACCTGTACCAGACAGGGGGAGACAACCCGGGGGAGACAACCAGGGCAGACGATGAACAGAGAGGGGGGGGGGGGGGATACCTGTACCAGACAGGGGGAGACAACCCGGGGGAGACAACCAGGGCAGACGATGAACAGAGAGGGGGGGGGGGTACCTGTACCAGGCAGGGGAAGACAACCGGGGGAGACAACCAGGGCAGACGATGAACAGAGAGGGGGGGGGGGGTACCTGTACCAGACAGGGGGAGACAACCAGGGCAGACGATGAACAAATCGCTAGGTGGAATCCAAGCAGCAGTGCAGCAGTCAACGGGAGTAGGTGTCACACCCACCTGGTAAAAGCTTTCATTTCTGGAGGCAGATTTCTTGTAGAAAATGCCAGTGGGTGGTCTCTGAACAGCAGGAAGGGGCTTCAAGGCCTCTGGATCTGGGTGGGGTAGCTTGGATCAGCAGGAGGGGGCTTCAAGGCCTCTGGATCTGGGTGGGGTAGCTTGGATCAGCAGGAGGGGGCTTCAAGATCTCTGGATCTGGGTGGGGTAGCTTGGATCAGCAGGAGGGGGCTTCAAGACCTCTGGATCTGGGTGGGGTAGCTTGGATCAGCAGGAGGGGGCTTCAAGGCCTCTGGATCTGGGTGGGGTAGCTTGGATCAGCAGGAGGGGGCTTCAAGGCCTCTGGATCTGGGTGGGGTAGCTTGGATCAGCAGGAGGGGGCTTCAAGGCCTCTGGATCTGGGTGGGGTAGCTTGGATCAGCAGGAGGGGGCTTCAAGGCCTCTGGATCTGGGTGGGGTAGCTTGGATCAGCAGGAGGGGGCTTCAAGACCTCTGGATCTGGGTGGGGTAGCTTGGATCAGCAGGAGGGGGCTTCAAGGCCTCTGAATCTGGTTGGTGTAGCTTGGATCAGCAGGAGGGGGCTTCAAGACCTCTGGATCTGGGTGGGTTAGCTTGGAACAGCAGGAGGGGGCTTCAAGACCTCTGGATCTGGGTGGGGTAGCTTGGATCAGCAGGAGGGGGCTTCAAGACCTCTGGATCTGGGTGGGGTAGCTTGGATCAGCAGGAGGGGGCTTCAAGGCCTCTGGATCTGGGTGGGGTAGCTTGGATCAGCAGGAGGGGGCTTCAAGGCCTCTGGATCTGTGTGGGGTAGCTTGGATCAGCAGGAGGGGGCTTCAAGACCTCTGGATCTGGGTGGGGAAGCTTGGATCAGCAGGAGGGGGCTTCAAGGCCTCTGGATCTGGGTGGCGTAGCTTGGATCAGCAGGAGGGGGCTTCAAGGCCTCTGGATCTGGGTGGGGTAGCTTGGATCAGCAGGAGGGGGCTTCAAGGCCTCTGGATCTGGGTGGCGTAGCTTGGATCAGCAGGAGGGTGCTTCAAGGCCTCTGAATCTGGGTGGGGTAGCTTGCCCAAACGTGGACTCAAAGGCTTCAACACTTCACACCTCGGTGCTAATTGAAGTTGCATCTGGTCTGTCTCAGTTCCAGGTTGGATGGTGTATTAATCCTTCCTGGTAATTTTGACCAAAATGAGGTTGTAGGTTTGGAGTTTTGATTCTGATGTGAAGGTTTTGCAGTGGAGGGTAGCATCCTGTATGTCCCTGCTGAAGAATCTAAGTTTATCTAACTCCAAATCTATATTTTTTTGTTAAAAATGTGAGAGCTCACATGCAGCTGTGTCTCTCTCTCTCTCTCTCTCTCTCTCTCTCCGTCCACTAGTCAGTTGATTTGATTTATAGTACAGCCTTCATTGGGTTCCATTTGAGCAGATCTCCATCTCCATCCATCAGTAAAGGTTCCATACTAAAACCTCTGGGAATTATGAAGAAAATTAAATTCAGAAAATGCCATTGCATATGCTGATATTATTTGGATGAGTGAATTATGTGTTGTCTTAAATCCTTGGATTAGATATTAAGAGGCTAAATGAATTGCTGAATCTCCTATAAATAGGTACATCTAAATGAATTGCTGAATCTCCTATAAATAGGTACATCTAAATGAATTGCTGAATCTCCTATAAATAGGTACATCTAAATGAATTGCTGAATCTCCTATAAATAGGTACATAAAGAAAATGTATAAAGAATTAACATCAGTGTCATTGAGAACAAACATTCCATTTGAGTCATTCTGAGAGCTTCCTGTGAGTTGTCTGAGAGCTTCCTGTGGGTTGTCTGAGAGCTTCCTGTGGGTTGCTGAGAGCTTCCTGTGGGTTGTCTGAGAGCTTCCTGTGGGTTGTCTGAGAGCTTCCTGTGGGTTGTCTGAGAGCTTCCTGTGGGTTGTCTGAGAGCTTCCTGTGGGTTGTCTGAGAGCTTCCTGTGAAGTGTCTGAGAGCTTCCTGTGAAGTGTCTGTAGTGTCGCTCTTCTCCAGTGTTGTGATCTCTCCTCTGACCTTCTCAGAGTTTAACCTTGCCTCTCTGGACAGGAACACTGGTTTTGTCCACAATGGCACCCTATACCCCTATATAGTACGCTACTTTTGACCAGAGCCCTATGGAGAAATAGGCGGCCATTTTGGACACATCCACTGTCTTCTAGTACAGTCATTTGGAAGTATAATCTCATTGTACTTTGTCCACGTCTGACAATACCGGTTGGTACTGGGTGTGTTACCACTATGGTGATGCAGGTCAAAGTGTCTGTGATAAGGAGGATTACTATTCTGTCATGAACTTTAAGCTCTGTAAACATTCAAAACAATACCCATGTTGTCCTGGGTAGTAAAACAGACATATCTCTCTACTGCAGCAAAATATAATGTTTTACATATCTCTCTACTGCAGCAAAATAGAATGTTTTACATATCTCTCTACTGCAGCAAAATAGAATGTTTTACATATCTCTCTACTGCAGCAAAATAGAATGTTTTACATATCTCTCTACTGCAGCAGAATATAATGTTTGATGTCATTATTATTATCATTTTATTTTTATGCATATTAGTCAGTCTTTGCAACGCAATAATGATGTTTCATGTTTTGAACTTCCCTGGTTAGGAGATTTTGATTGTTTAAGGTCCTTTGTCTCTATGTTAAAGGCATTGAGTATATGAAATCTAGTGCACTTAGAAAGAGTAGACAGAGAGACAATAGAGCGTAGGCTAGTCTCAGACAGAATACAGTGATCACGCTAGCAGCACTGCTGCCTGCTACTCTTTAAATAGTACCTTGTCCCAACCTTTGTCTTCTCTCTGTATTAGATTGCATCACCTTCATTATAAACAGTGGCTGGATGGGTGACGAAGTAAAGCCGTCTGAGAACAGGGATGAGCTCAACTGGGGGCCAGTCTGTGGAGACTGTCTGAGAACAGGGATGAGCTCAACTGGGGGCCAGTCTGTGGAGACTGTCTGATAACTGGAGCTCTCCTGGGTAACAACTGGGGGACAGTCTGTGGAGACTGTCTGATAACAGGGATGAGCTCAACTGAGGGCCAGTCTGTGGAGACTGTCTGAGAACAGGGATGAGCTCAACTGGGGGACAGTCTGTGGAGACTGTCTGAGAACAGGGATGAGCTCAACTGGGGGACAGTCTGTGGAGACTGTCTGATAACAGGGATGAGCTCAACTGAGGGCCAGTCTGTGGAGACTATCTGATAACAGGGATGAGCTCTCCTGGTTAACAACTGGGGGCCAGTCTGTGGAGACTGTCTGATAACTGGAGCTCTCCTGGGTAACAACTGGGGGCCAGTCTGTGGAGACTGTCTGATAACTGGAGCTCTCCTGGGTAAAAGTGAGGGTCTGTCTATATCATACTGTCAGATTGCGTTCCAAATACACTACTTTAGACCAGAGCTCTATGGGGCCCTTTTCCCTATATAGTGCACTACTTTAGACCAGAGCCCTATGGGGCCCTATTCCCTATATAGTGCACTACTTTAAACCAGAGCCCTATGGAACCCTATTCCCTATATAGTACACTACTTTAGACTAGAGCCCTATGGGGCCCTGACAGGAGGGAGCCTCCTCTCTCCCTACAGCCCTGACAGGAGGGAGCCTCCTCTCTCTCCACAGCCCTGACAGGAGGGAGCCTCCTCTCTCTCCACAGCCCTGACAGGAGGGAGCCTCCTCTCTCCCTACAGCCCTGACAGGAGGGAGCCTCCTCTCTCTCCACAGCCCTGACAGGAGGGAGCCTCCTCCCTCTCCACAGCCCTGACAGGAGGGAGCCTCCTCTCTCCCTACAGCCCTGACAGGAGGGAGCCTCCTCTCTCCCCACAGCCCTGACATGAAAGAGCCTCCTCTCTCTCCACAACCCTGACAGGAGGGAGCCTCCTCTCTCTCCACAACCCTGACAGGAGGGAGCCTCCTCTCTCTCCACAACCCTGACAGGAGGGAGCCTCCTCTCTCCCCACAGCCCTGACAGGAGGAAGCCTCCTCTCTCTCCACAGCCCTGACAGGAGGGAGCCTCCTCTCCATCTCAGCAGCAGGTTTTGAGATCTCAGCCCTGCAGATGGTAAGTAGCCTACATAGTCAGTCATCATAGTCAAATCTGTGCCATGCCACTTGGACCCCCAGGTGATGATGATGATGGTGTAAACCTGTTTAGATCCCCGGGTGATGTTGATGGTGTAAACCTGTTTAGATCCCCGGGTGATGATGATGATGGTGTAAACCTGTTTAGATCCCCGGGTGATGATGATGGTGTAAACCTGTTTAGATCCCCGGGTGATGATGATGGTGTAAACCTGTTTAGATCCCCGGGTGATGATGATGGTGTAAACCTGTTTAGATCCCCGGGTGATGATGATTGTGTAAACCTGTTTAGATCCCCGGGTGATGATGATGGTGTAAACCTGTTTAGATCCCCGGGTGATGATGATGATGATGTAAACCTGTTTAGATCCCCGGGTGATGATGATGGTGTAAACCTGTTTAGATCCCCGGGTGATGATGATGATGATGGTGTAAACCTGTTTAGATCCACAGGTGATGATGATGATGATGATGGTGTAAACCTGTTTAGATCCCCGGGTGATGATGATGATGGTGTAAACCTGTTTAGAGCCCCGGGTGATGATGATGATGGTGTAAACCTGTTTAGATCCCCGGGTGATGATGATGATGGTGTAAACCTGTTTAGATCCCCAGGTGATGATGATGATGATGATGATGGTGTAAACCTGTTTAGATCCCCGGGTGATGATGATGATGGTGTAAACCTGTTTAGATCCCCGGATGATGATGATGATGATGATGGTGTAAACCTGTTTAGATCCCCGGGTGATGATGATGTAAACCTGTTTAGATCCCCGGATGATGATGATGATTATGATGATGATGGTGTAAACCTGTTTAGATCCACAGGTGATGATGATGATGGTGTAAACCTGTTTAGATCCACGGGTGATGATGATGGTGTAAACCTGTTTAGATCCCCGGGTGATGATGATGGTGTAAACCTGTTTAGATAATGGATTGTAGTGGAGGGACAACATGGACCCATCCTCCTCTAATCACCCATGCTCTCTCTGCTGTACTCATAGGACCTCAGGGAACAGCTCTGTCCTGACCAATCACAGCTCTGTCATGACCCTGGCTGTCCTGATCAATCACAGCTCTGTCATGACCCTGGCTGTCCTGACCAATCACAGCTCTGTCATGACCCTGGCTGTCCTGATCAATCACAGCTCTGTCATGACCCTGGCTGTCCTGATCAATCACAGCTCTGTCATGACCCTGGCCGTCCTGATCAATCACAGCTCTGTCATGACCCTGGCTGTCCTGATCAATCACAGCTCTGTCATGACCCTGGCTGTCCTGACCAATCACAGCTCTGTCATGACCCTGGCTGTCCTGATCAATCACAGCTCTGTCATGACCCTGGCTGTCCTGATCAATCACAGCTCTGTCATGACCCTGGCTGTCCTGATCAATCACAGCTCTGTCATGACCCTGGCTGTCCTGATCAATCACAGCTCTGTCATGACCCTGGCTGTCCTGACCAATCACAGCTCTGTCATGACCCTGGCTGTCCTGACCAATCACAGCTCTGTCATGACCCTGGCTGTCCTGACCAATCACAGCTCTGTCATGACCCTGGCTGTCCTGATCAATCACAGCTCTGTCATGACCCTGGCTGTCCTGACCAATCACAGCTCTGTCATGACCCTGGCTGTCCTGACCAATCACAGCTCTGTCATGACCCTGGCTGTCCTGACCAATCACAGCTCTGTCATGACCCTGGCTGTCCTGACCAATCACAGCTCTGTCATGACCCTGGCTGTCCTGACCAATCACAGCTCTGTCATGACCCTGGCTGTCCTGATCAATCACAGCTCTGTCATGACCCTGGCCATCCTGACCAATCACAGCTCTGTCATGACCCTGGCTGTCCTGATCAATCACAGCTCTGTCATGACCCTGGCTGTCCTGTTCTGACCAATCACAGCTCTGTCATGACCCTGGCTGTCCTGTTCTGACCAATCACAGCTCTGTCATGACCCTGGCTGTCCTGTTCTGACCAATCACAGCTCTGTCATGACCCTGGCTGTCCTGACCAATCACAGCTCTGTCATGACCCTGGCCATTCTGATCAATCACAGCTCTGTCATGACCCTGGCCATTCTGACCAATCACAGCTCTGTCATGACCCTGGCTGTCCTGTTCTGACCAATCACAGCTCTGTCATGACCCTGGCTGTCCTGACCAATCACAGCTCTGTCATGACCCTGGCTGTCCTGATCAATCACAGCTCTGTCATGACCCTGGCTGTCCTGATCAATCACAGCTCTGTCATGACCCTGGCTGTCCTGATCAATCACAGCTCTGTCATGACCCTGGCTGTCCTGACCAATCACAGCTCTGTCATGACCCTGGCTGTCCTGATCAATCACAGCTCTGTCATGACCCTGGCTGTTCTGATCAATCACAGCTCTGTCATGACCCTGGCTGTCCTGATCAATCACAGCTCTGTCATGACCCTGGCTGTCCTGACCAATCACAGCTCTGTCATGACCCTGGCTGTCCTGACCAATCACAGCTCTGTCATGACCCTGGCTGTCCTGACCAATCACAGCTCTGTCATGACCCTGGCTGTCCTGATCAATCACAGCTCTGTCATGACCCTGGCTGTCCTGATCAATCACAGCTCTGTCATGACCCTGGCTGTCCTGATCAATCACAGCTCTGTCATGACCCTGGCTGTCCTGTTCTGACCAATCACAGCTCTGTCATGACCCTGGCTGTCCTGATCAATCACAGCTCTGTCATGACCCTGGCTGTCCTGTTCTGACCAATCACAGCTCTGTCATGACCCTGGCTGTCCTGACCAATCACAGCTCTGTCATGACCCTGGCTGTCCTGATCAATCACAGCTCTGTCATGACCCTGGCTGTCCTGATCAATCACAGCTCTGTCATGACCCTGGCTGTCCTGATCAATCACAGCTCTGTCATGACCCTGGCTGTCCTGTTCTGACCAATCACAGCTCTGTCATGACCCTGGCTGTCCTGACCAATCACAGCTCTGTCATGACCCTGGCTGTCCTGATCAATCACAGCTCTGTCATGACCCTGGCTGTCCTGATCAATCACAGCTCTGTCATGACCCTGGCTGTCCTGACCAATCACAGCTCTGTCATGACCCTGGCTGTCCTGACCAATCACAGCTCTGTCATGACCCTGGCTGTCCTGATCAATCACAGCTCTGTCATGACCCTGGCTGTCCTGATCAATCACAGCTCTGTCATGACCCTGGCTGTCCTGATCAATCACAGCTCTGTCATGACCCTGGCTGTCCTGACCAATCACAGCTCTGTCATGACCCTGGCTGTCCTGATCAATCACAGCTCTGTCATGACCCTGGCTGTCCTGATCAATCACAGCTCTGTCATGACCCTGGCTGTCCTGATCAATCACAGCTCTGTCATGACCCTGGCTGTTCTGATCAATCACAGCTCTGTCATGACCCTGGCTGTCCTGATCAATCACAGCTCTGTCATGACCCTGGCTGTCCTGACCAATCACAGCTCTGTCATGACCCTGGCTGTCCTGACCAATCACAGCTCTGTCATGACCCTGGCTGTCCTGACCAATCACAGCTCTGTCATGACCCTGGCTGTCCTGACCAATCACAGCTCTGTCATGACCCTGGCTGTCCTGATCAATCACAGCTCTGTCATGACCCTGGCTGTCCTGATCAATCACAGCTCTGTCATGACCCTGGCTGTCCTGATCAATCACAGCTCTGTCATGACCCTGGCTGTCCTGATCAATCACAGCTCTGTCATGACCCTGGCCGTTCTGATCAATCACAGCTCTGTCATGACCCTGGCTGTCCTGATCAATCACAGCTCTGTCATGACCCTGGCTGTCCTGATCAATCACAGCTCTGTCATGACCCTGGCTGTCCTGATCAATCACAGCTCTGTCATGACCCTGGCTGTCCTGATCAATCACAGCTCTGTCATGACCCTGGCTGTCCTGATCAATCACAGCTCTGTCATGACCCTGGCTGTCCTGATCAATCACAGCTCTGTCATGACCCTGGCCATTCTGATCAATCACAGCTCTGTCATGACCCTGGCCATTCTGATCAATCACAGCTCTGTCATGACCCTGGCTGTCCTGATCAATCACAGCTCTGTCATGACCCTGGCTGTCCTGATCAATCACAGCTCTGTCATGACCCTGGCTGTCCTGATCAATCACAGCTCTGTCATGACCCTGGCTGTCCTGATCAATCACAGCTCTGTCATGACCCTGGCTGTCCTGATCAATCACAGCTCTGTCATGACCCTGGCTGTCCTGATCAATCACAGCTCTGTCATGACCCTGGCTGTCCTGATCAATCACAGCTCTGTCATGACCCTGGCTATCCTCTCCACTCTGTGTTTGTAGGGTCATGACCCTGGCTATCCTCTCCACTCTGTGTTTCTGGTAGGGTCATGACCCTGGCTATCCTCTCCACTCTGTGTTTCTGGTAGGGTCATGACCCTGGCTGTCCTCTCCACTCTGTGTTTCTGGTAGGCCTCTCCACTCTGTGTTTCTGGTAGGGTCATGACCCTGGCTGTCCTCTCCACTCTGTGTTTCTGGTAGGGTCATGACCCTGGCTGTCCTCTCCACTCTGTGTTTCTGGTAGGGTCATGACCCTGGCTATCCTCTCCACTCTGTGTTTCTGGTAGGGTCATGACCCTGCTCAGTGTATCCAGCCCAGAGGGAAAACAATCCTGCTTTCTGCTTTACTAGTATGGGTACACTTTTTAAAATGGCAGCCGGTCCACCCGTTGATTTCAATGGGGATTGCTGTTCTAGGTATTATATTTCTGTGATTCAGCCACTCGTCTGGTGCTGCAAAGTGTTGGCCTTGGGGCAGTCTAGCCAGGGCACAGTGGATCAATGTTGGTTTTATAACTCTAATTACATAGTGTCTGACTGCATGGTAACGGTACGATGAACAGGACAAAATCCCACATCGATCTGATCTGATGCGTGATCAATGGGTTCAACTGAACCTGCAGCATCACAGCCTTATTACAGACCGTCCTATATTAACCATGTCTGTCTGACTTCACAGCCTTAACACAGACCGTCCTATATTAACCATGTCTGACCTCACAGCCTTAACACAGACCGTCCTATATTAACCATGTCTGTCTGACCTCACAGCCTTAACACAGACCGTCCTATATTAACCATGTCTGTCTGACCTCACAGCCTTAACACAGACCGTCCTATATTAACCATGTCTGTCTGACTTCACAGCCTTAACACAGACCGTCCTATATTAACCATGTCTGACCTCACAGCCTTAACACAGACCGTCCTATATTAACCATGTCTGTCTGACCTCACAGCCTTAACACAGACCGTCCTATATTAACCATGTCTGTCTGACCTCACAGCCTTAACACAGACCGTCCTATATTAACCATGTCTGACCTCACAGCCTTAACACAGACCGTCCTATATTAACCATGTCTGACCTCACAGCCTTAACACAGACCGTCCTATATTAACCATGTCTGACCTCACAGCCTTAATACAGGCCGTCCTATATTAACCATGTGGTAACACAGACCGTCCTATATTAACCATGTGGTAATACAGACCGTCCTATATTAACCATGTGGTAACACAGACCGTTCTATATTAACCATGTGGTAACACAGACCGTCCTATATTAACCATGTCTGTCTGACCTCACAGCCTTAACACAGACCGTCCTATATTAACCATGTCTGACCTCACAGCCTTAACACAGACCGTCCTATATTAACCATGTCTGTCTGACCTCACAGCCTTAACGCAGACCGTCCTATATTACCCATGTGGTAACACAGACCGTCCTATATTAACCATGTGGTAACACAGACCGTCCTATATTACCCATGTGGTAACACAGACCGTCCTATATTAACCATGTGGTAACACAGACCGTCCTATATTAACCATGTGGTCTGACCTCACAGCCTTAACACAGACCGTCCTATATTAACCAGGTGGTAACACAGACCGTCCTATATTAACCAGGTAGTAACACAGACCGTCCTATATTAACCATGTGGTCTGACCTCACAGCCTTAACACAGACCGTCCTATATTAACCAGGTGGTAACACAGACCGTCCTATATTAACCATGTGGTCTGACCTCACAGCCTTAACACAGACCGTCCTATATTAACCATGTGGTAACACAGACCGTCCTATATTAACCATGTGGTAACACAGACCGTCCTATATTAACCAGGTAGTAACACAGACCGTCCTATATTAACCATGTGGTCTGACCTCACAGCCTTAACACAGACCGTCCTATATTAACCAGGTGGTAACACAGACCGTCCTATATTAACCATGTGGTCTGACCGCACAGCCTTAACACAGACCGTCCTATATTAACCATGTGGTAACACAGACCGTCCTATATTAACCAGGTTGTAACACAGACCGTCCTATATTAACCATGTGGTAACACAGACCGTCCTATATTAACCATGTGGTAACACAGACCGTCCTATATTAACCATGTGGTAACATAGACCGTCCTATATTAACCATGTGGTAACACAGACCGTCCTATATTAACCAGGTGGTAACACAGACCGTCCTATATTAACCATGTGGTCTGACCTCAGAGCCTTAACACAGACCGTCCTATATTAACCAGGTGGTAACACAGACCGTCCTATATTAACCATGTGGTAACACAGACCGTTCTATATTAACCATGTCTGTCTGACCTCACAGCCTTAACACAGACCGTCCTATATTAACCATGTCTGTCTGACCTCACAGCCTTAACGCAGACCGTCCTATATTACCCATGTGGTAACACAGACCGTCCTATATTAACCATGTGGTAACACAGACCGTCCTATATTAACCAGGTGGTAACACAGACCGTCCTATATTAACCAGGTGGTAACACAGACCGTCCTATATTAACCATGTGGTCTGACCTCACAGCCTTAACACAGACCGTGCTATATTAACCAGGTGGTAACACAGACCGTCCTATATTAACCAGGTGGTAACACAGACCGTCCTATATTACCCATGTGGTAACACAGACCGTCCTATATTAACCATGTGGTAACACAGACCGTCCTATATTAACCAGGTGGTAACACAGACCGTCCTATATTAACCAGGTGGTAACACAGACCGTCCTATATTAACCATGTGGTAACACAGACCATCCTATATTAACCAGGTGGTAACACAGACCGTCCTATATTAACCATGTCTGTCTGACCTCACAGCCTTAACACAGACCGTCCTATATTAACCAGGTGGTAACACAGACCGTCCTATATTAACCAGGTGGTAACACAGACCGTCCTATATTAACCATGTGGTAACACAGACCGTCCTATATTAACCAGGTGGTAACACAGACCGTCCTATATTAACCATGTGGTCTGACCTCACAGCCTTAACACAGACCGTCCTATATTAACCAGGTGGTAACACAGACCGTCCTATATTAACCAGGTGGTAACACAGACCGTCCTATATTAACCATGTGGTAACACAGACCGTCCTATATTAACCAGGTGGTAACACAGACCGTCCTATATTAACCATGTGGTAACACAGACCGTCCTATATTAACCAGGTGGTAACACAGACCGTCCTATATTAACCATGTGGTCTGACCTCACAGCCTTAATACAGACCGTCCTATATTAACCAGGTGGTAACACAGACCGTCCTATATTAACCATGTGGTCTGACCTCACAGCCTTAATACAGACCGTCCTATATTAACCAGGTGGTAACACAGACCGTCCTATATTAACCAGGTGGTAACACAGACCGTCCTATATTAACCAGGTGGTAACACAGACCGTCCTATATTAACCATGTGGTAACACAGACCGTCCTATATTAACCAGGTGGTAACACAGACCGTCCTATATTAACCAGGTGGTAACACAGACCGTCCTATATTAACCAGGTCGTAACACAGACCGTCCTATATTACCCATGTGGTAACACAGACCGTCCTATATTAACCAGGTGGTAACACAGACCGTCCTATATTACCCATGTGGTAACACAGACCGTCCTATATTAACCATGTGGTAACACAGACCGTCCTATATTAACCAGGTGGTAACACAGACCGTCCTATATTAACCATGTGGTCTGACCTCACAGCCTTAACACAGACCGTCCTATATTAACCAGGTGGTAACACAGACCGTCCTATATTAACCATGTGGTAATACAGACCGTCCTATATTAACCATGTGGTAACACAGACCATCCTATATTAACCAGGTGGTAACACAGACCGTCCTATATTAACCAGGTGGTAACACAGACCGTCCTATATTAACCAGGTGGTAACACAGACCGTCCTATATTAACCAGGTGGTAACACAGACCGTCCTATATTAACCAGACCGTCCTATATTAACCAGGTGGTAACACAGACCGTCCTATATTAACCAGGTGGTAACACAGACCGTCCTATATTAACCAGGTGGTAACACAGACCGTCCTATATTAACCAGGTGGTAACACAGACCGTCCTATATTAACCAGGTGGTAACACAGACCGTCCTATGTTAACCAGGTGGTAACACAGACCGTCCTATATTAACCAGGTGGTAACACAGACCGTCCTATATTAACCAGGTGGTAACACAGACCGTCCTATATTAACCAGGTGGTAACACAGACCGTCCTATATTAACCAGGTGGTAATACAGACCGTCCTATATTAACCAGGTGGTAACACAGACCGTCCTATATTAACCAGGTGGTAACACAGACCGTCCTATATTAACCAGGTGGTAACACAGACCGTCCTATATTAACCAGGTGGTAACACAGACCGTCCTATATTAACCAGGTGGTAACACAGACCGTCCTATATTAACCAGGTGGTAACACAGACCGTCCTATATTAACCAGGTGGTAACACAGACCGTCCTATATTAACCAGGTGGTAACACAGACCGTCCTATATTAACCAGGTGGTAACACAGACCGTCCTATATTAACCAGGTGGTAACACAGACCGTCCTATATTAACCAGGTGGTAACCTACCGGGTAACACAGACCGTCCTATATTAACCAGGTGGTAACACAGACCGTCCTATATTAACCAGGTGGTAACACAGACCGTCCTATATTAACCAGGTGGTAACACAGACCGTCCTATATTAACCAGGTGGTAACACAGACCGTCCTATATTAACCAGGTGGTAACACAGACCGTCCTATATTAACCAGGTGGTAACACAGACCGTCCTATATTAACCAGGTGGTAACACAGACCGTCCTATATTAACCAGGTGGTAACACAGACCGTCCTATATTAACCAGGTGGTAACACAGACCGTCCTATATTAACCAGGTGGTAACACAGACCGTCCTATATTAACCAGGTGGTAACACAGACCGTCCTATATTAACCAGGTGGTAACACAGACCGTCCTATATTAACCAGGTGGTAACACAGACCGTCCTATATTAACCAGGTGGTAACACAGACCGTCCTATATTAACCAGGTGGTAACACAGACCGTCCTATATTAACCAGGTGGTAACACAGACCGTCCTATATTAACCAGGTGGTAACACAGACCGTCCTATATTAACCAGGTGGTAACACAGACCGTCCTATATTAACCAGGTGGTAACACAGACCGTCCTATATTAACCAGGTGGTAACACAGACCGTCCTATATTAACCAGGTGGTAACACAGACCGTCCTATATTAACCAGGTGGTAACACAGACCGTCCTATATTAACCAGGTGGTAACACAGACCGTCCTATATTAACCAGGTGGTAACACAGACCGTCCTATATTAACCAGGTGGTAACACAGACCGTCCTATATTAACCAGGTGGTAACACAGACCGTCCTATATTAACCAGGTGGTAACACAGACCGTCCTATATTAACCAGGTGGTAACACAGACCGTCCTATATTAACCAGGTGGTAACACAGACCGTCCTATATTAACCAGGTGGTAACACAGACCGTCCTATATTAACCAGGTGGTAACACAGACCGTCCTATATTAACCAGGTGGTAACACAGACCGTCCTATATTAACCAGGTGGTAACACAGACCGTCCTATATTAACCAGGTGGTAACACAGACCGTCCTATATTAACCAGGTGGTAACACAGACCGTCCTATATTAACCAGGTGGTAACACAGACCGTCCTATATTAACCAGGTGGTAACACAGACCGTCCTATATTAACCAGGGGGTCTGGTGTATGTTATGTGTATTTACCAGATGGAGGGACTTTTGGAAATGTAGGAATCGGTGAAACCGCAGAAACACTTTGACAAAATGTCCTCCGTGTCTTTTACTGTTGAAAGGTCACTGCCTCGTCAGTCAAACTCATTTAACCACCATTTATCGTACTCACATTCACAGAAGGGTCACGCCTTTCCACCTTTCACTTTAACACAAATGAAGTCATTGATTTGAGACAGTTTCCATTATTGTTTAGTTTGTATGTTTTTGAGTTGCAGTCCGATGATATAGTGTCTGATGGTATTAGTTTGAATTCTCTTCCCACAGTGTAACATGGACGGAGCCCATGCTGAGGAGTTGATGGAAGGTTGTGATAGGTTACCCTGTAAGTATGATCGGTTTGACATTTACACATGCTAGCTATGTTCAGGGCCTTCAGAAAGCATTCACGCCTCTGACTTTTTCCACATTTTGTTGTGTTACAGCCTGATTTTAAAAGTAATTACATCCAGATGTTGTGTCACTGGCCTACACAGTATACCCCCATAATGTCAAAGTAGAATTATATTTTTTGACATTTTTTTTTACAAATTAATAAAAAATGAAAAGCTGAAATGTC
This sequence comes from Oncorhynchus kisutch, assembly GCF_002021735.2. Taxonomy (NCBI): domain Eukaryota; kingdom Metazoa; phylum Chordata; class Actinopteri; order Salmoniformes; family Salmonidae; genus Oncorhynchus; species Oncorhynchus kisutch. The sequence continues at coordinate 2,113,793 of NC_034186.2, forward strand.
TTTGAGTCCATCAGTATTCAACCCCTTTGTTAAGGCCTAAATACGGTCGGTAGTAAAAATGTGGATAACGAGTCACATAATAAGCTGCATGGACTCTGTGTGCAATAATAGTGTTTAATATGATTTTTGAATGACTACCTCATCTCTCATCTCCAAACATTCAGAAAGTTTTCAGACCCCTGGACCTTTTCCACATGTTGTTACATTACAGCCTTATTTACCCTCATCAATCTACACATATTGGGACGGCAGGGTAGCCTAGTGGTTAGAGTGTAGAGGCAGCAGGGTAGCCTAGGGGTTAGAGCGTTGGACTCGTAACCGAAAGGTTGCAAGTTCAAAACCCAGAGCTGACAAGGTACAAATCTGTCGTTCTGCCCCTGAACAGGCAGTTAACCCGCTGTTCCTAGGCCATCATTGAAAATAAGAATTTGTTCTTAACTGACTTGCCTGGTTAAATAAAGGTGAAATAAAAAATTTAAAAACAATACCCCATAATGACAAAGCAAAAACAGGTTTTACATTTCTTTTTAGCAAATGTATAAAAAAAAACAACTGAAACGTTTACATCAATATTTAGGCAGCGATTACAGTCTTAAGTGATCTTGGGTGTGATGCTACAAGCTTGGCACACCTGTATTTGGGGAGTTTCTCCCATTCTTCTCTGCAGATCCTCTCAAGGACTGTTAGGTTGAATTGGGAGTGTCGCTGCACAGCTATTTTCAGGTCTCTCCAGAGATATTTGATCGGGTTTAGGTCCGGGCTCTGCCTGGGCCACTCAAGGACATTCAGAGACTTGTCCCAAAACCACCCCTGTGTTGTCTTGGCTGTGTGCTTAGGGTCGGTGTCCTGTTGGAAGGTGAACCTTCGCCACAGTCTGAGGTCCTGAGCGCTCTGGAGCAGGTTTTCATCAAGGATCTCTCTGTACTTTGCTTCGTTCATATTTCCCTCGATCCTGACTAGTCTCCCAGTCCCTGCTGCTGAAAAACATTCCCACAGCATGATGCTGCCACCACCATGCTTCACCGTAGGGATGGAGCCATGTTTCCTCCAGACGTGACGCTTGGAATTCATGCCAAAGAGTTTAATCTTGTTTTCACCAGACCAGAGAGTCTTGTTTACATGGTCTGAGTCCTTTAGGTGCCTTTTGGAAAAGTCCAAGCAGACTGTCATGCGTCTTTGACTGAGGTGTGGCTTCTGTCTGGCCACTCTACTATAAAGGCCTGGTTGGTGGAGTGTTGCAGAGATGGTTGTCTTTCTGGAAGGTTCTCCCATCTCCACAGAGGAACTCTGGAGCTCTGTCAGAGTGGTTCATCTTCCTCACCAAGGCCCTTCACCCACGATTGCTCAGTTTGGCCGGGTGGCCAGAAGAGTCTCGGTGGTTCCAAACTTCTTCCATTTTAGATGGAGACCATTCTGTTCTTGGAGACCTTCAATGCTGCAGAAATGTTTTGGTACCCTTCCCCAGATCTGTGCCTCGACACAATTCTGTTTCGGAGCTCTAATGACAATTCCTTCAACCTCATGGCGTGTTTTTTTCCCTGACATGCACTGTCAGCTGTGGGACCTTATATAGACAGGTGTGTGCCTTTCCAAATCATGTCCAGTCAATTGAACTGACCACAGGTGGACTCCAATCAAGTTGTAGAAGCATATATATCAATTTATCAATGGAAACAGGATGTACCTGAGCTCAATTTTGAGTCTCATAGCAAAGGGTCTGTATACTTATTTAAATCAAATTGTATTTGTCACATGCGCCGATGTAGTAGACCTTACAGTGAAATGCTGAATACAACAGGTTAAGTAGACCTCACAGTGAAATGCTGAATACAACAGGTGTAGTAGACCTTACAGTGAACTGCTGAATACAACAGGTGTAGTAGACCTCACAGTGAAATGCTGAATACAACAGGTGTAGTAGACCTTACAGTGAAATGGTGAATACAACAGGTGTAGTAGACCTAACAGTGACATGCTGAATACAACAGGTGTAGTAGACCTCACAGTGAAATGCTGAATACAACAGGTGTAGTAGACCTTACAGTGAAATGCTGAATACAACAGGTGTAGTAGCCCTTACAGTGAAATGCTGAATACAACAGGTGTAGTAGACCTTACAGTGAAATGCTGAATACAACAGGTATAGTAGACCTTACAGTCAAATACTGAATACAACAGGTGTAGGTAGACCTCACAGTGAAATGCTGAATACAACAGGTGTAGTAGACCTCACAGTGAAATGCTGAATACAACAGGTGTAGTAGACCTCACAGTGAAATGCTGAATACAACAGGTGTAGTAGACCTCACAGTGAAATGCTGAATACAACAGGTGTAGTAGACCTTACAGTGAAATGCTGAATACAACAGGTGTAGTAGACCTCACAGTGAAATGCTGAATACAACAGGTGTAGACCTCACAGTGAAATGCTGAATACAACAGGTGTAGTAGACCTCACAGTGAAATGCTGAATACAACAGGTGTAGTAGAACTTACAGTGAACTGCTGAATACAACAGGTGTAGAAGACCTCACAGTGAAATGCTGAATACAACAGGTGTAGTAGACCTTACAGTGAAATGATGAATACAACAGGTGTAGTAGACCTCACAGTGAAATGCTGAATACAACAGGTGTAGACCTCACAGTGAAATGCTGAATACAACAGGTGTGGTAGACCTCACAGTGAAATGCTGAATACAACAGGTGTAGTAGACCTCACAGTGAAATGCTGAATACAACAGGTGTAGTAGACCGCACAGTGAAATGCTGAATACAACAGGTGTAGTAGACCTTACAGTGAAATGCTGAATACAACAGGTGTAGTAGACCTTACAGTGAAATGCTGAATACAACAGGTGTAGTAGACCTTACAGTGAAATGCTGAATACAACAGGTGTAGTAGACCTTACAGTGAAATGATGAATACAACAGGTGTAGACCTCACAGTGAAATGCTGAATACAACAGGTTTAGTAGACCTCACAGTGAAATGCTGAATACAACAGGTGTAGTAGACCTTACAGTGAAATGCTGAATACAACAGGTGTAGTAGACCTCACAGTGAAATGCTGAATACAACAGGTGTAGTAGACCTTACAGTGAAATGCTGAATACAACAGGTGTAGTAGACCTAACAGTGACATGCTGAATACAACAGGTGTAGTAGACCTCACAGTGAAATGCTGAATACAACAGGTGTAGTAGACCTTACAGTGAAATGCTGAATACAACAGGTGTAGTAGCCCTTACAGTGAAATGCTGAATACAACAGGTGTAGTAGACCTTACAGTGAAATGCTGAATACAACAGGTATAGTAGACCTTACAGTCAAATACTGAATACAACAGGTGTAGGTAGACCTCACAGTGAAATGCTGAATACAACAGGTGTAGTAGACCTCACAGTGAAATGCTGAATACAACAGGTGTAGTAGACCTCACAGTGAAATGCTGAATACAACAGGTGTAGTAGACCTCACAGTGAAATGCTGAATACAACAGGTGTAGTAGACCTCACAGTGAAATGCTGAATACAACAGGTGTAGTAGAACTTACAGTGAACTGCTGAATACAACAGGTGTAGAAGACCTCACAGTGAAATGCTGAATACAACAGGTGTAGTAGACCTTACAGTGAAATGCTGAATACAACAGGTGTAGTAGACCTTACAGTGAAATGCTGAATACAACAGGTGTAGTAGACCTCACAGTGAAATGCTGAATACAACAGGTGTAGTAGACCTCACAGTGAAATGCTGAATACAACAGGTGTAGTAGACCTTACAGTGAAATGCTGAATACAACAGGTGTAGTAGACCTCACAGTGAAATGCTGAATACAACAGGTGTAGTAGACCTCACAGTGAAATGCTGAATACAACAGGTGTAGTAGACCTTACAGTGAAATGATGAATACAACAGGTGTAGTAGACCTCACAGTGAAATGCTGAATACAACAGGTGTAGTAGACCTCACAGTGAAATGCTGAATACAACAGGTGTAGTAGACCTCACAGTGAAATGCTGACTACAACAGGTGTAGTAGACCTCACAGTGAAATGCTGAATACAACAGGTGTAGTAGACCTCACAGTGAAATGCTGAATACAACAGGTGTAGGTAGACCTCACAGTGAAATGCTGAATACAACAGGTGTAGTGGACCTTACAGTGAAATGCTGAATACAACAGGTGTAGTAGACCTTACAATGAAATGCTGAATACAACAGGTGTAGACCTCACAGTGAAATGCTGAATACAACAGGTGTAGGTAGACCTCACAGTGAAATGCTGAATACAACAGGTGTAGTGGACCTTACAGTGAAATGCTGAATACAACAGGTGTAGTAGACCTTACAATGAAATGCTGAATACAACAGGTGTAGACCTCACAGTGAAATGCTGAATACAACAGGTGTAGTAGACCTTACAGTGAAATGCTGAATACAACAGGTGTAGTAGACCTTACAGTGAAATGCTGAATACAACAGGTGTAGTAGACCTTACAGTGAAATGCTGAATACAACAGGTGTAGACCTCACAGTGAAATGCTGAATACAACAGGTGTAGACCTCACAGTGAAATGCTGAATACAACAGGTGTAGTAGACCTTACAGTGAAATGCTGACTTACAAGCCCTTAACCAACAATGCAGTTTTAAGAAAATCCCTAAAAAAGTAAGAGAATAACAAATCATTGCTACAGAGGTAAGTGCTACGGGTCTGTAGTCATTTAGGCAGGTTACCTTAGTGTTCTTGGGCACAGGGACTATGGTGGTCTGCTTGAAACATGTTGGTTTTACAGACTCTGGCAGGGAGAGATTGAAAATGTCAGTGATGACACTTGCCAGTTGGTCAGCGCATGCTCGGAGTACACGTCCTGGTAATCAGTCTGGCCCTGTGGCCTTGTGAATGTTAACCTGTTTAAAGGTCTTACTCACATCGGCCGCGGAGAGCGTGATCACACAGTCGTCTGGAACAGTTGATGCTCTCATGCATGCTTCAGTGTTACTTGCCTCGAAGCGAGCATAGAAGTATTTTAGCTCGTCTGGTAGGCTCGTGTCACTAGGCAGCTCACGGCTGTGCTTCCCTTTGTAGTCTGTAATCGTTTGCAAGTCCTGCCACATCCAACGAGATTCGATCTTAGTATATTGTATTGACGCTTTGCCTGTTTGATTGTTCGTCGAAGGGCATAGCGGGATTTTTTTCTGAGCTTCCAGGTTAGAGTAGCTCTGCCCTTTAGCTCAGTGCAAAGGTTGCCTGTAATCCATGACTTCTGGTTGGGGTATGTACGTACGGTCACTGTGGGGACTGTAAGCTATTTCAGTTTGACAGTTTTTTTTATTTATTTACATTTGTAAAATAATGTAAAAACCTTTTTCCGCTTTGTCAGTATGGGGCATTGTGTGTAGATTGATGAAAAAAATACAAATATTTAATCAATTTTAGCATAAGGTTGTAACATAACAAAATGTGGAATCAGGGAAAGGGGTCTGAATACTTTTCCGAACGCCCTGTATGAGCCTTCCCTGTCTGCTTCATCCCCATCTAACGGAGCCTTCCCTGTCTGCTTCATCCCCCATCTAACGGAGTCTTCCCTGTCTGCTTCATCCCCATCTAACGGAGCCTTCCCTGTCTGCTTCATCCCCCATCTAACGGAGTCTTCCCTGTCTGCTTCATCCCCCATCTAACGGAGCCTTCCCTGTCTGCTTCATCCCCCATCTAACGGAGCCTTCCCTGTCTGCTTCATCCCCATCTAACGGAGCCTTCCCTGTCTGCTTCATCCCCATCTAACGGAGCCTTCCCTGTCTGCTTCATCCCCATCTAATGGAGCCTTCCCTGTCTGCTTCATCCCCCATCTAACGGAGCCTTCCCTGTCTGCTTCATCCCCCATCTAACGGAGCCTACCCTGTCTGCTTCATCCCCCATCTAACGGAGCCTTCCCTGTCTGCTTCATCCCCCATCTAACGGAGCCTTCCCTAAGTAGACCAGAGTAGACCATGTGATCTGGTTAACAGGCTGGAGCGTCTAGGGAACCTCTCGCTCACCCACAGCCTTGAGGGAAAGAGAGGAAAGGTTGTTATTCAGGATGTATGACCTCCATCAAGCCACTCAATTCAATTCAACCATTTAAAGATGGAGGCATTGATATGGTTCAATTGGTTTCTCAATATTCAATTGGTGCATTAAAGGGATAGTTCAGCCAAATGTCTCATCTTCTCCCTTTACGCCTGTAACTCAACAGGGGAAACACGTCAAGTATTTATCAATGTTAATATAACACACTAGTGGCACCCAGCACCTTACGGCCGGTAAATGACTAGTAATGAATGACGTGATTCAATGAAAAATAACAGCTTTGTTTTTCAATGGTCGTATCAGTTATGATATTAGGATAGACCAAGGAGATGGTTGGACTTAATTATTCCTAATTATTATATGTGGCCAATTCCATCAGATAACCATAAAGCAAGTCCTTAAGGGATGGTTACCCTCACATAACGGTACGGAGGCCTTCTGATAATAGCATGGATATGTTAATTCCTCCCAGCTGTCATTGGGTGTTCAGTGTTTTCCACCATCTATACAGACTCATTTCAGATAGCTACTTTTTCCTCTTGAATTACTTTAGCTACTATTCAATTAGCTAGACATTGGACTCTGGAGTAGTAGAAACGCGTTCTTCGGAGTGATGCACTCTTCACCATCTGGTAGTCCGACGGACAAATCTGGGTGTTACGGATACAGTTATCCTGTGTGTGTGTGTGTATCCTGTGTGTGTGTTTATTTTCTCTCCTTCTCCCCTCACAGGTGAAAATCATCACTCCCCAATCAGCAAACAATCAATCATCAATCAGAAGACACACCTCCTCCTATTTCCTACCCTATCACAGTTCCTTCCCCATGGTTTAAAAACCCCATCAGTTGTTTGCTCTGGAGCTCAATCTCTCTGTAAATGCCATGTCTGTAGGTCTCTGTGTTTCACTCTCGCTTTGTGTCTTAAACCTCTCTTTTGTTTGAGCACCTCCATAGCACTTTGTCATCACCTGTGAGTATTGTTTTTGGTTATGGTGTTTGTTTATTGCTGGTGGGAAAAGGGGGAAACCAAGACAAGTCGCCCATGGGCATACACTACCCGTAGGTGAACTTTGTTAAATACACTAGTTAGAACTGGGCGGACCACCCACTGTATTTTTGGTTAGTTAGTTAGCTGTTGTTAAAGTAGGCTAGTCTAGCTTAGGGGTGTTTTTGTATATTTATTGTTTCTTTCCTTGGGTCCAGCTCAGCCCCTTTTCCTGCTCCCCCCATTACCGTGTGTTTATAAATACATTTTGAGTTTGACGGTAGATTTCAGTTGTCCTGGTTATTTCGTTCACACTTTTACTTTGTCACAATAATAATTTGCATGAGTTATGTTACGGGTCTCATTACCATCCCCCTAGACTGTCGGGCCAAAAGGGATTCGTAACACTGGGTTTGGCGGATGCCAGGAGAACGCTACCGGCCCCAATGCATAGTGCCAACTGTAAAGTTTGGTGGAGGAGGAATAACAGTCTGGGGCTGGTTTTCATGGTTCGGGCCCCTTAGTTCCAGTGAAGGGAAATCTTACCGCTACAGAATACAATGACATTCTAGAAGATTTTGAGGAAAGCCAAGTGTTAATGTCAAGTCACTTGACACTCAACAAGACTGCCCAGTGATTAGCTCATGCTGTTCAAATCCTGTATATTCTGCTAATCTAACATCTTATTTTGGATAGACAGCAGATGCTGCAATCACATTGATGTGTCTTGTTTTCAAATAGTTCCCACTGATTGTATTGTTTGTTTTATAGTATCTTCATTTGTTTGCAATGTCAAGAGTTTTCACTGGTGTGGATAAAGAACTCTGAAGGGATTCACTGGTGTGGATAAAGAACTCTGAAGGGATTCACTGGTGTGGATAAAGAACCCTGAAGGGATTCACTGGTGTGGATAAAGAACTCTGAAGGGATTCACTGGTGTGGATAAAGAACCCTGAAGGGATTCACTGGTGTGGATAAAGAACTCTGAAGGGATTCACTGGTGTGGATAAAGAACTATGAAGGGATTCACTGGTGTGGATAAAGAACTCTGAAGGGATTCACTGGTGTGGATAAAGAACTCTGAAGGGATTCACTGGTGTGGATAAAGAACTCTGAAGGGATTCACTGGTGTGGATAAAGAACTCTGAAGGGATTCACTGGTGTGGATAAAGAACTCTGAAGGTATTCACTGGTGTGGATAAAGAACTCTGAAGGGATTCACTGGTGTGGATAAAGAACTCTGAAGGGATTCACTGGTGTGGATAAAGAACTCTGAAGGGATTCACTGGTGTGGATAAAGAACTCTGAAAGGATTCACTGGTGTGGATAAAGAACTCTGAAGGGATTCACTGGTGTGGATAAAGAACTCTGAAGGGATTCACTGGTGTGGATAAAGAACTCTGAAGGGATTCACTGGTGTGGATAAAGAACTCTGAAGGGATTCACTGGTGTGGATAAAGAACTCTGAAGGGATTCACTGGTGTGGATAAAGAACTCTGAAGGGATTCACTGGTGTGGATAAAGAACTCTGAAGGGATTCACTGGTGTGGATAAAGAACTCTGAAGGGATTCACTGGTGTGGATAAAGAACTCTGAAAGGATTCACTGGTGTGGATAAAGAACTCTGAAGGGATTCAAAGGGGAGATTCCACGACTACATTTGTTTGTAAAAAAAAAAGAAGACATCTATCGCTTAAGTGGACTCTTAAAGGCCCAGTGCAGTCAAAAATGTGATTTCCTGTATTTTATATACACTGAGTGTACAAAACATTATGAACACCTGCTCTTTTCCATGACATAGACTGACCAGGTGAATCCAGGTGAAAGCTAAGATCCCTTATCGATGTCTCTTATTAAATCCACTTCAATCAGGGTAGATGAAGGGGTGGAGACAGGTTAAAGAACGATTTTTAAGCCTCGAGACAATTGAGAAATGGATTGTGTGCCATTCAGAGGGTGAATGGGCAGGACAACAAAGGTAAGTGCCTTTGGACGAAGTGACATCACCAGGTAAATTAGTTAATAGACCAATAAGAAGGAGAGTTCCAAACCTCTGCGAATAACAGGTTTCAGTTTTCCCCTCCCCTGTCAGACCACTTCCAGACAGTCTGCAAAATTCTTGCTTGAGAAATTTCTCTTTGCTGAGAAGTTCATTTTTACCATTTTACAACAATCATCAAATTTTTCTCCCAAAAACTATTATGATCTTGTCTCACTGCCCAACGGTCTCACGGTCAGGTCATGCGTCCTCCGAAACATGACCCTCCAAACCGCTCTCCTTAACACCCACTTGCTTAACCCGGAAGCCAGATGCACCAATGTGTCGGAGGAAACACTATTCAACTGAAGACCGAAGTCAGCCTGCAGGCGCCAGGACCGCCACAAGGAGTCGCTAGAACGCGATGAGCCAAGTCAAGCCCCCCTGGCCAAACCCTCCCCTAACCACGCTGGGCCAAACCCTCCCGTAACCTGGACGACGCTGGGCCAAATCCTCCCCTAACCCAGACGACGCTGGGCCAAACCCTCCCCTAACCCGGACGACGCTGGGCCAAACCCTCCCCTAACCCGGACGACGCTGGGCCAATTGTGCGCCGTCCTATGGGACTCCCGGTCACAGTCGGTTGTGACAGCCTTGGGATCGAACCCAGGTCTGTAGTGACGCCTTAGACCCCTGCGCCACTCGGGGGGCAAGGTACTTCATTTTCACTGAGAAATAATTTGATATTAAGATTTTAAAAAACTGCTGCTTTGTACCTTTTAAGTGTGAGAGTGTTTTAGAAGTAGAAGTATGTTCTGTAATCCTGTTTAGTGAGAGAGGTGAGGTCTGGGTCGTGTGGCTCATCACTGTTGACTTCCAAATGGCGTATGGGCCCTGGTTAAACGTAGTGCACTATATAGGGAATAGGGTGCCAGCCCTGGTCAATAGTAGTGCACTATATAGGGAATAGGGTGCCATTTGGGACACAGCCTCTGATAGGCTGACTGAGTGCGAGGTGTGTTTACCTTTCATTTCAGCACAAGCTACACCAATCCCCCTTTTCAAATCAGAAACACAGCCTCTGATAGGCTGACTGACTGCGAGGTGTGTTTACCTTTCATTTCAGCGCAAGCTACACCAATCCCCCTTTTCAAATCAGAAACACAGCCTCTGATAGGCTGACTGAGTGCGAGGTGTGTTTACCTTTCATTTCAGCGCAAGCTACACCAATCCCCCTTTTCAAATCAGAAACACAGCCTCATGTGTCTCCTATTATCTGTCCATCTATTTCACATTAAGCCAGGCTTGTGTAGAATGGAGAAGATCTGTCCGTCTCAAGCCAGGCTTGTGTAGAATGGAGAAGATCTGTCCGTCTCAAGCCAGGCTTGTGTAGAATGGAGAAGATCTGTCCGTCTCAAGCCAGGCTTGTGTAGAATGGAGAAGATCTGTCCGTCTCAAGCCAGGCTTGTGTAGAATGGAGAAGATCTGTCCGTCTCAAGCGCTCAAAGCTCTAATGGTTAGAAAACATATGAACTTGGCAAACAGCCACATTCATTCACATACAGAAGCATTGTTCTGCTAATATAACTATACGGCGCATTTGAAAGGTATTCAGAACCCTTTTGACTTGGTCCACATTCTGTTACGTTGGTGCACTGGTACCGATTGTCATGTGGTAGCAGAGAGAACAGTCTATGGTTTTGGGCCTTTAAAAACATGTGAGCCTTCCTCTGACACCGCCTGGTATAATGGTAAATAAATATAAACTCAACATGTAGTGTTGGTCCCCATGTTGCATGAGCTGAATTTTTTTAAATCCCAGACGTTTTACATACGTACAAAAAGGTTATTTCTCTCAAATGTTGTGCACAAATTTGTTTACACCCCTGTTGGTGAGTTATTTTCTAATTTGCCAAGATAATCCATCCACTTGACAGGTGTGGCATTTCAAGAAGCTGATCATTACACCTTCTGCTGGGGACAATAAAAGGCCACTTTAAAATGTGAAGTTTTGGCACAAAACACAGTGTCACAGATGAGCAGTTGGTGGAATATGTCCACCAAAGATGTTGCCAGAGAATTGAATGATAATTTCTCTACCATAATAGCTGCAACCAATGTCATGTTAGAGAATTCGGCAGTACGTCCAACTGGCCTCACAACCACTGACCAGGTATTACCATGCCAGCCCAGGACCTCCACATCTGGCTTCGTCGCCTGTGGGATTGTCTGCAGATTAGAGCCTTATATGAACTGTAACTCTGTCAAATATTTGAAATTGTTGCATGTTGTGTTTATATTTTTGTTCAGTAAATATATATATACAGGTTTACTGGGCCATACTCACCACTGCCTTGCGGTTCGGTGGTTTGTAGTTGCCATACCAGGCGGTGATGCAGCCGGTCAAGAAGCTCTCAATGGTGCAGCTGTATAACTTTTTAAGGATCTGAGGACCCATGCCAAATCTTTTCAGCCTCCTGAGGGGGAAGGGTTCAGCCTCCCGAGGGGGAAGGGTTCAGCCTCCCGAGGGGGAAGGGTTCAGCCTCCCGAGGGGGAAGGGTTCAGCCTCCCGAGGGGGAAGGGTTCAGCCTCCCGAGGGGGAAGGGTTCAGCCTCCCGAGGGGGAAGGGTTCAGCCTCCCGAGGGGGAAGGGTTCAGCCTCCCGAGGGGGAAGGGTTCAGCCTCCCGAGGGGGAAGGGTTCAGCCTCCCGAGGGGGAAGGGTTCAGCCTCCCGAGGGGGAAGGGTTCAGCCTCCCGAGGGGGAAGGGTTCAGCCTCCTGAGGGGGAAGGGGCACTGTCGTGCTCTCTTCAAAACTGTGTGGGGTGTGTGTGTGGACCATGTTAATTCCTTAGTGATGTGGCCACCGAGGAACTTGAAGCTCTCGACTTGCTCCTGTAGTCCACGATCAGCTCCTTAGTTGAGGTAGATGTTGTGGTCGCTTACAAAACTCAGTTTTAGACGAGACTAACTTTATGATCCTATTTACACTTTGTAGTAAATTTTGACACTAGAATGAATGTTTGTGACTCATATCGATGACTCATAGGCCAGTTAAAAGCAGAGAAGTTGGTTCTGAGGGGCACAATGACCTATCAACTTCAAACGTTGCAGGGTCATCAATGACATTACCAACTGGTGTCTCCAAGTGGCCACACCTCTCCAGACTGGTGTCTCCAAGTGGCCACACCTCTCCAAACTGTGGGTTTGAGTGAGAGGACTAACTGGTGTCTCCAAGTGGCCACACCTCTCCAGACTGCTGTCTCCAAGTAGCCACACCTCTCCAGACTGCTGTCTCCAAGTGGCCACACCTCTCCAGACTGCTGTCTCCAAGTGGCCACACCTCTCCAGACTGGTGTCTCCAAGTGGCCACACCTCTCCAGACTGCTGTCTCCAAGTGGCCACACCTCTCCAGAATGCTGTCTCCAAGTGGCCACACCTTTCCAGACTGTGCACAGCTCCGTAATAATTTCAATGCACTTTTTTGACTCCAGGAAGGTGATTGTGCCCTTCTGGTTGTTTACGGACTTCAATCAATATTTTTAAAGTGTTTTAATGAAATGGTTGTTTATGAGACCTATCAAAGCTTTAGGTGGGCTAATATAAGGTATAGATGCCAATGTAGCAGGGGTCAGACACTCCTCCTCTATCTGGCTCCAAGAGGGGGAAATTGTTGTTGTATCTTGCCATTCCCACACAGCCTTTAACCGAGATGCTCAGTAAAACATCTGGAAGGCAGGTAGAGTGAGTCCTCCTTCTGGTTTGCATAACGTTGTGAGTTTCAGTCCGGGGGGGTTCCCTTTCCACAGAGATGAAGAGACCGTCCTATGAAGTATTTTGAAAAAAACTTGGGGAATAGGAAAGGTCAAGGTTTGAAAAAGGTTCAAGAATATTGGTAGTATATTCATCTTTACACAATTGACCCGCCCAATAAGAGAAATGGGTAAATCCCGCCATCTATCCAATTCTTCCCCTCTTTTGAGAAGTGGAGTATAGTTCAGGAATTTGCAATCCAAGAAATGTAATTTTCTGCAGTCTCCAAGAAAACGTCTGGTCTACGATTGGGTTCTGCATAGCTGCCCTATTAAAAGGCATAATTATACTCTCCAATTTATTTTATATCCTGAAAAGGTCCCTTATTCTTTCAGGATGTCAACTAATGCTCGGAGTGAAATTTATGGTTTACTGAGGTAATTTCAGAATATCATCAGCATATAGCGAGACCAGATGTTCACGCCTACCTATACAAACACCACATCAAATCAAAGTTTATTTGTCACGTGCACCGAATACAACAGGTGTAGTAGCCCTTACAGTGAAATGCTGAATACAACAGGTGTAGTAGCCCTTACAGTGAAATGCTGAATACAACAGGTGTAGTAGCCCTTACAGTGAAATGCTGAATACAACAGGTGTAGTAGACCTCACAGTGAAATGCTGAATACAACAGGTGTAGTGGACCTTACAGTGAACTGCTGAATACAACAGGTGTAGTAGACCTTACAGTGAAATGCTGAATACAACAGGTGTAGTAGTAGTGATTTTCCCAGCAGTGTTGAAAATGGATTCCCTAATTTCCTCAGATGTAATCTATTTTTCCAATTACTCTCTATCCTCATCAGTTAAAGCTTGTAAATTGAGTTTTTTCAAAGACCAATGCATTGAGGCAGGGGCATCCCCTTCAGACTTGTACAATGTTTTCATAAAAATCCCTAAAGACTAGATTGATTTCCTCAGGACTGTGAACAACTGTGTTATTGGGCAGCTTAATAGAGCTAATAACTACCAGCTTCCTCTCTTCTTATCTGCCAAGCAAGCAACTTCCCTGCTTTATATTTAAGTTGGTGGTTGAAGATATCCCTCTAGTGGTGTGGGGGCTGTGCTTTGGCAAAGTGGGTGGGGTTATATCCTTCCTGTTTGGCCCTGTCCGGGGGTGTCCTCGGATGTGGCCACAGTCAAAATCAAATCAAATTTATTTATATAGCCCTTCGTACATCAGCTGATATCTCAAAGTGCTGTACAGAAACCCAGCCTAAAATCCCAAACAGCAAGCAATGCAGGTGTAGAAGCACGGTGGCTAGGAAAAACTCCCTAGAAAGGCCAATACCTAGGAAGAAACCTAGAGAGGAACCAGGCTATGTGGGGTGGCCAGTCCTCTTCTGGCTGTGCCGGGTGGAGATTATAACATAACATGGCCAAGATGTTCAAATGTTCATAAATGACCAGCATGGTCGAATAATAATAAGGCAGAACAGTTGAAACTGGAGCAGCAGCACAGTCAGGTGGAAGTTGAAACTGGAGCAGCAGCATGGCCACAGTGTCTCCTGACCCCTCCTGTCTCAGCCTCCAGTATTTATGCTGCAGTAGTTTGTGTCGGGGGGCTAGGGTCAGTTTGTTATATCTGGAGTACTTCTCCTGTCCTATTCGGTGTCCTGTGTGAATCTAAGTGTGCGTTCTCTAATCTCTCGGAGGACCTGAGCCCTAGGGCCATGCCCCAGGACTACCTGACATGATGACTCCTTGCTGTCCCCAGTCCACCTGGCCATGCTGCTGCTCCAGTTTAAACTGTTCTGCCTTATTATTATTTGACCATGCTGGTCATTTATGAACATTTGAACATCTTGGCCATGTTCTGTTATAATCTCCACCCGGCACAGCCAGAAGAGGACTGGCCACCCCACATAGCCTGGTTCCTCTCTAGGTTTCTTCCTAGGTTTTGGCCTTTCTAGGGAGTTTTTCCTAGCCACCGTGCTTCTACACCTGCATTTCTTGCTGTTTGGGGGTTTTAGGCTGGGTTTCTGTACAGCACTTTGAGATATCAGCTGATGTACGAAGGGCTATATAAATACATTTGATTTGATTTTGATTTGATTTATCTCCATGTTCGTAGTAGTTTTGCTTTGTTCTCCTAAGAGCGTTTCCTGATTTGTGGGTCGTCAGGGTGTTATATTCCAATCACTTTGAGTCAAAAAATGTTTTGAGTTGAGTTGAGTCATCAAATGTTACACTATGTTCACATAACCTGAAAGGTCGCTCAACAAGGAAGAAGCCTCTGCTCAAAAACCGACATAAAAAAGCCAGACTACCTAGTGTCGGCCGGGTTGGGGAGGGTTTGGCCGGTAGGGATATCCTTGTCTCCTTGTGCACCAGCGACTCCTGTGGCGAGCCTGTGTTAAGAAGCATTGTGGCTTGGTTGGGCTGTGTATCGGAGGACGCATGACTTTCAACCTTCGTCTCTCCCGAGCCCGTACGGGAGTTGTAGCGATGAGACAAAATAGTAGCTACTATCAATTGGACACCATGAAATTGGGGAGAAAAAGGGGAAAAAATTCATTTAAAAAAAGCCAGACTACAGTTTGCAACTGCACATGGGGACAAAGATCATACTCTTTGGAAAAATATCCTCTATAGAACTGTTTGGCCATAATAGACATCGTTATGTTTGAAGGAAAAAGGGGGAGGCTTGCAAGCTGAAGAACACCATCCCAACCGTGAAGCACGGGGGTGGCAGCATCATGTTGTGGGGGTGCTTTGATGCAGGAGGGACTGGTGCACTTCACAAAATAGATGGCATCATGAGGGAGGGACAATTATGTGGATATTTTGAAGCAACATCAGTCAGGAAGTTAAAGCTTGGTCCCTAATGGGTCTTCCAAATGGACAATGACCCCAAGCATACTTCCAAAGTTGTGGCAAAATGGCTTAAGGACAACAAAGTCAAGGTTTGGAGTGGCCATCACAAAGCCCTGACCTCAATCCCATATAGAATTTGTGGGCAGAACTGAAAAAGCGTGTACAAGCAAGGAGGCCTTACAAACCTGACTCAGTTACACCAGCTCTGTCATGAGGAATGGGCCAAAATTCACCCAACTTATTGTGGGAAGCTTGTGGAAGGCTACCTGAAACGTTTGCCCCGAGTTAAACAGTTTAAAGGCAATGCTACCAAATACTAATTGAGTGTATGTAAACTTCTGACCCACTGGGAATGTGATGAAAGAAACAAAAGCTGAAATAAATCATTCTCTTTACTATTATTCTGACATTTCACATTCTTAAAATAATGTGCTGATTCTAACTGACCTAAGACAGGGAAATTGTACTAGGATTAAATGTCAGGAATTGTGAAAAATTGAGTTTAAATCTATTTGGCTAAGGTGTATGTAAACTTCCAACTTATACCTCAGCACATTGATCTGGTACTGGCACTCCCTGTATATAACTCAATTTCTGTGTAATTTAGTAATGTCTTATTATTTGCATTGTTGGGAAGAGCTCGTTAGTAAGGATTTCACACTAAACACACCTGTTGTATTTGATACAGTCAGTGCGTTATCACACAGAGTTGGTTAACTGATTGGACTGTGAAAAGAGCTCTGGTGGCATTTCTTGTGGGATATGCATGATTGTCCGAGCCAGTATTTTAAACAGACAGCTCGGTACATTCAGCTACATTCATGTTCTAACAGTTCCACTGTTCATAAGACAGTTCCTCATGATGTAGTAGGCGTGAACAAGTCAGGGAGTTCTTTCCTCATGATGTAGTAGGCGTGAACAAGTCAGGGAGTTCTTTCCTCATGATGTAGTAGGCGTGAACAAGTCAGGGAGTTCTTTCCTCATGATGTAGTAGGCGTGAACAAGTCAGGGAGTTCTTTCCTCATGATGTAGTAGGCGTGAACAAGTCAGGGAGTTCTTTCCTCATGATGTAGTAGGCGTGAACAAGTCAGGGAGTTCTTTCCTCATGATGTAGTAGGCGTGAACAAGTCAGGGAGTTCTTTCCTCACGATGTAGTAGACGTGAACAAGTCAGGGAGATCTTTCCTCACGATGTAGTAGACGTGAACAAGTCAGGGAGTTCTTTCCTCACGATGTAGTAGACGTGAACAAGTCAGGGAGATCTTTCCTCACGATGTAGTAGGCGTGAACAAGTCAGGGAGTTCTTTCCTCACGATGTAGTAGGCGTGAACAAGTCAGGGAGTTCTTTCCTCATGATGTAGTAGGCGTGAACAAGTCAGGGAGTTCTTTCCTCATGATGTAGTAGGCGTGAACAAGTCAGGGAGTTCTTTCCTCATGATGTAGTAGGCGTGAACAAGTCAGGGAGTTCTTTCCTCATGATGTAGTAGGCGTGAACAAGTCAGGGAGTTCTTTCCTCATGATGTAGTAGGCGTGAACAAGTCAGGGAGTTCTTTCCTCATGATGTAGTAGGCGTGAACAAGTCAGTGAGTTCTTTCCTCATGATGTAGTAGGCGTGAACAAGTCAGGGAGTTCTTTCCTCATGATGTAGTAGGCGTGAACAAGTCAGGGAGTTCTTTCCTCATGATGTAGTAGGCGTGAACAAGTCAGGGAGTTCTTTCCTCATGATGTAGTAGGCGTGAACAAGTCAGGGAGTTCTTTCCTCATGATGTAGTAGGCGTGAACAAGTCAGGGAGTTCTTTCCTCATGATGTAGTAGGCGTGAACAAGTCAGGGAGTTCTTTCCTCATGATGTAGTAGGCGTGAACAAGTCAGGGAGTTCTTTCCTCATGATGTAGTAGGCGTGAACAGGTCAGGGAGTTCTTTCCTCATGATGTAGTAGGCGTGAACAAGTCAGGGAGTTCTTTCCTCATGATGTAGTAGGCGTGAACAAGTCAGGGAGTTCTTTCCTCATGTTTGTTTCAGCCGTCTTCACAGAGTCAAATGTACGCTCACCGTTCTTGGTTTTCGATCCACAAGGTCGCCGGGTAGCGCAGGCCGTATGCCAATCCAGCCTGACGCAGAAGTCTCTTCAGCAAGGAGAAAGCCATCCTCCTGCTGTGTAGTATGGTAGAAAGATCCGGAACGATCATGATTCTGGCATCTCTGTACTTGAGCTCTCCCTTTGCTCGAGCAGCAGAGAGGATGCGGACAGTGTCCTGGTACCATAGAAATGTATTTACAAATGACCTCGGTGCAACCTGGCCAGGCAGCCGCCTCCGTAGCGTGCGATGGGCCCTCTCGACTTCCAGTGGGAGCGCGGAATGGTCCAGAATTTTGGGAATCTATTCCTGTAGAAAGGAGATGGCGTCTCTTCCCTCCACAGCCTCAGGGACATCTTGAAATCTGAACTTCGAGCACTTTTGGAAACTTTCTTAAGAATTACATTTCTCCTCTAGTTTATTTTTCTTCCAACTTCTTGTACTTTTGATCCAAGTCCTCGTGGACGTCCAGGATGGCAGCCTGGTCTTTTTCTAAATTTGTCACTCGTCCCTTTGTGACTTTCTGGTCTTCGTGGAGTTTATCAACAAGCACATCCATTCTGCTGAGGCGTTCAGAAAGTGTCTCTTGGATTTTTGTTGTACCCTCCATCTCCATTCTGAACCATGCTGGTGCTTCTCCGGAGCTAGCATCCATTCTGAACCATGCTGGTGCTTCTCCGGAGCTAGCATCCATTCTGAACCATGCTGGTGCTTCTCCGGAGCTAGCATCCATTCTGAACCAGCATCCGCCGAGGCCGACGAAGGACTGTCAGAGGGGGGAACTTTTCCTTGTCTGAGACTTTGCAAGACTGGGCATCTTTTTGTTTTGGCAATAAAAGAGAAGTTTTAACTTCCAACTCACTTAACTTAACGAACAGGTAAACCGTGTCAAAATGCCTTAACATTTTTTTTTTAAGTTCGAGGACGCTATGCAGACGAGTCTTGTTAAAGCCAGAAGTCCCTCACAATACATGATTTAAAATTAATTTATATTGGGCACAAAATAATCGGAAACACAACCAAAACAATCAGCAAATGCATCCAACAAAGTTGTTGAGTTACAATCTTGATTATGTGCTGTGAATGTGGGACCAAATACTTAACTTTTGACAATTTTTCACCTTAATTTAACCAGGTAGGCCAGTTGAGAACAAGTTCTCATTTACAACTGCGACCTGGCCAAGATAAAGCAAAGCAGTGCGACAAAAACAACAACACAGAATTACACATAAACTAACGTACAGTCAATAACACAGTAGAATAAGTCTATATACAGTGTGTGCAAATGAAGAAGAGAAGGGAGGTAAGGCAATAAATAGGCCATAGTGGTGAAATAATTACAATTTAGCATTAACACTGGAGTGATAGATGTGCAGATGATGATGTGCAAGTAGAGATACTGGGGTGCCAAGGAGCAATAAAATAAATAACAATATGGGGATGAGGTAGTTGGGTGGGCTATTAACAGATGGCCTGTGTACAGGTGCAATGATCTGTAAGCTGCTCTGACAGCTGATGCTTAAAGTTAGTGATGCTTAGTCAGCGATTTTTGCAATTCGTTCCAGTCATTGGCAGCAGAGAACTGGAAGGAAAGGCTGCCAAATAAGGAATAGGCTTTGGAGATGACCAGTGAAATATACCTGCTGGAGCGCATGCTACGGCTGGGTGCTGCTATGGTGACCAGTGAGCTGAGATAAGGCGGGGCTTTACCTAGTAAAGACTTATAGATGACCTGGAGCCAGTGGGTTTGGTGACGAACATGAAGCGAGGGCCAGCCAACGAGAGCATACGAGAGCATACAGGTCTCAGTGGTGGGTAGTATATGGGGCGTTGGTGACAAAGCGGATGGCACTGTGATAGACTACATCCAATTTGCTGAGTAGAGTGTTGGAGGCTATTTTGTAAATTACATTGCTGAAGTCAAGGATCGGGAGGATGGTCAGATTTACGAGGGTATGTTTGGCAGCATGAGTGAAGGAGGCTTTGTTGCAAAATAGGAAGCTAATTCTAGATTTAACTTTGGATTGGAGATGCTTGATGTGAGTCTGGAAGGAGAGTTTACAGTCTAACCAGACACCTAGGTATTTGTAGTTGTCCACATATTCTAAGTCAGAGCCGTCCAGAGTGGTGCTGGACGGACGGGCCGGTGCGGGCAGTGATTATAGTTGATTTATCGGTGGTGACCGTGTTACCTAGCCTCAGTGCTGTGGGCAGCTGGGAGGAGGTGCTCTTATTCTCCATGGACTTTACAGTGTCCCAGAACTTTTTGGAGTTTGTGCTACAGGATGCAAATTTCTGCTTGAAAAAGCTAGACTTTGCTTTCCTGACTGCCTGTTTATATTGGTTCCTAACTTCCCTGAAAAGTTGCATATCATGGGGGCTATTCGATGCTAATGCAGAACGCCACAGGATGTTTTGTGCTGGTCAAGGGCAGTCAGGTCTGGAGTGAACCAAGGGCTATATTTGTTCCTGGTTAAAAAACAATTTAATGGGGCGTGATTATTTAAGATGGTGAGGAAAGCACTTTTAAAGAATAACATCCTCTAATGACAGATTGAGGTCAATATCCTTCCAGGATGAAGTGTTTTAGGGAGCGTTTCACAGTGATGTGTGAATTTGTCCCAATTTTTTTGGTCCCCTAAAATGGGTGGACTATGTACAAATAGTGCTGTCATTTCTAATCGATTCACCTGATATGGATGAAAATACCCTCAAATGAACGCTGACAGGCTGCACTTTAACCTCACAGTCATTGTGTCTGTTCAGGGTAACCACTTGGGTAGCCTACTGGTTAGAGAGTTGCACTAGTAACCAAAAGGTTGCAAGTTCAAATCCCCAAGCTGACAAGGTACAAATCTGTCGTTCTGCCCCTGAACAGGCACTTAACCCACTGTTCCTAGGCCGTCATTGAAAATAAGAATTTGTTCTTAACTGACTTGCCTGGTTAAATAAAGGTAAAATAAAAAAAATGTACAAAGTGTTGGAGTACAGAGACAAAACAACAACAGCACTGTCCCAATATTTTTGGAGCTCACTGTATATTTACATTTCTGTTTGCTTTACTGCTACAAAGTATTGATACATATTGCCAAAGTACAATGTTACATTAGAAAATAGAGCAATTAACAATTCTTAAAAATAAAGTGAAAATCCACACATTCATCATGATGTGACACTTTGCTTCTTGAAAACTTCACTGCTGACATGCAAAACATTTTGGGACTAATAAAATACAATATCATTTTTTTTTGTGGATTTTCCCCTTTAACAATAAAAACTGAACACGTTATGGAAAATGTGAAATCAAACTCTCTGAGAAGATAAGTGTTTTTCTGACCAGCAGAAAGAAGCAAGTTCCAGATGATTTCCAGTCATTTCTTTTCATAACTGTAGTCTGCTGTTTACCATCAAAACGATCTCAGTTCTCCTTAATGCTCTGCTCTAACTGGGTTCAGTAGCTACCTAATACCCCACCACGCCTCGACCATTACAAACATTATGAAGAGATCGTTTGTTCATCTGTTCAAAATAGAAATCTGAGACGAACAATGACGGTTTACTAATCAGGTTTAACATAATTTGGTCATCGGAAGTCAATTCTCTTTGTTGTCGAATCAAAAAGGCTCGAGGGAGAGAGAGAGAGAGGGATGGAGGGAGAGTACAGGGAGAGAGAGAGAGAGAGAGAGAGAGGGATGGAGAGAGAGAACACAGAGAAAGATCGAGGGGGAGGAAGGTAGGGAAGAGAGAGGGATGGAGAGAGAGTAGAGAGAGAGAGAGAGAGGGATGGAGGGAGAGTACAGGGAGAGAGAGAGAGAGGGATGGAGAGAGAGAACACAGAGAAAGATCGAGGGGGAGGAAGGTAGAGAAGAGAGGGATGGAGAGAGGACCAGTGGAGACTAGTGGTGGTGGTGGTAACCATGACATTGAGCTCTGGGCAGATTCCTGTCGTGTCGTCGGGCTTTGTTTAATTGGATGATTCTTACATCCATTGTCCAGGTCCAAATTGCCCCCTATTCCCTTTATAGGCAGTGCACTACTTTAGACCAGTGTCCATGAGAACAGGACCCCGGCAGGGAGGGAAAACACTCTGACTCTTCTACTTACTTACATAGCGTTTAACAGTTGACCACGTTGAGGAGATATTTTCAGATTTGTTTTGTGAATTTGTGTTTCTGCGGTCATTTCAAGGGGCCAATGAGTGTTCGTACTGGACAACAAGAATACATGTATCAACTGATGAAGTCACCCACCACCCCACTTTGTAGCTAGCTATTTATTTAGCAAGCTAAAAACACAACAGCTGTGTTCCAATACCCATACTAACATACTGTATACTACATACTTAATGAGTGTATACTATTCGTTCAGTTTAGTATACTGTAAACTAATGGTATCCTTTCAGTTGAGCGCTCTTCACCTGTCTACCGGAAGTTGATGTTGTTGCTATGCAACCTCTCGCTAGCTAGTTAGCGTAACAAATGAGTAGTTAGACATTTTACAACTTCGGGTGTGTTCTTAAATTCATTCTGGAGTGCCAGAGTGCGCTCGTTCAGAGCGTTGTCAGATTGTCCATTAGTAAATTCAGACACTGGACAGGAGTAGGGTTGATTTGAGCGTTCTGACCTTACAACGGGCAGTCAAGGACCCAAGATAACATTGGCTAACTTGCTAGCTACTTCCAGACACAAATGAGACCACTCTGACCATTTTACTCGCCCTAGCAGAGCTGGTTAGGCAGTTTTCATGTTATCCATAGCGGTGGTGACTGTAACTGGTGCTGGCAACAGTATGCTTCTGTGGCTGATGTTTACAGACACCATCCAATTTTCAATTGTAAATTCATTATTCTGCGCTCTGGTACACTCAGACTAGAGTGCTCTGAAATCGGAGTAGATAGCCAGAGCGAATTTAAGAAAGCACCCAAATGTCCATTGAGAATGCACAACAACTATACCACTTAGCTAAATTAAGAATGAGGTGAATAATCCAGTCGATAAACGTTAGGTCGTTAGTTTGGTAAATTATTTGAAAAGTCGTTGCTTTATCACATTGATCAACATGTTCTTAATATTTGTCATAATTAGTTAAAGCAATGAATTTGTATCCCGCTCTTGTCATACTTCGGCTCCATATTTTCCACCATTTTCATGAAATCTGCAAACAATGTGAAGCCACGCCCGTTTCCTGAAGAAATGCACATTGGCAGGCAAGCTGCAGATTGATGAGCAGGCTACTATTCCCCATCGTTTATCACAATTATCTGAAAAGGTTTGAGAGGGTTTATCTAATGTTCCCTAGTTAGATTTTAGCTCATCTTGCTCTGGCATTAGTTGCCCTTGCTGTCTCTGCCTGGCCTGTTCCCCTCTTTCCACCGGGATTCTCTGCCTCTAACCCTATTCAGGGGCTGAGTCACTGGCTTGCTGGGGCTCTCTCATGCCGTCCCTGGAGGGGGTGCGTCACCTGAGTGGGTTGATTCACTGTTGTGGTCATCCTGTCTGGGTTGGCGCCCCCCCCTTGGGTTGTGCCGTGGCGGAGATCTTTGTGGGCTATACTCAGCCTTGTCTCAGGATGGTAAGTTGGTGGTTGAAGATATCCCTCTAGTGGTGTGGGGGCTGTGCTTTGGCAAAGTGGGTGGGGTTATATCCTTCCTGTTTGGCCCTGTCCGGGGGTGTCCTCGGATGGGGCCACAGTGTCTCCTGACCCCTCCTGTCTCAGCCTCCAGTATTTATGCTGCAGTAGTTTATGTGTCGGGGGGCTGGGGTCAGTTTGTTATATCTGGAGTACTTCTCCTGTCCTATTCGGTGTCCTGTGTGAATCTAAGTGTGCGTTCTCTAATTCTCTCCTTCTCTCTTTCTTTCTCTCTCTCGGAGGACCTGAGCCCTAGGACCATGCCCCAGGACTACCTGACATGATGACTCCTTGCTGTCCCCAGTCCACCTGGCCATGCTGCTGTTCCAGTTTCAACTGACCTGAGCCCTAGGACCATGCCCCAGGACTACCTGACATGATGACTCCTTGCTGTCCCCAGTCCACCTGGCCATGCTGCTGCTCCAGTTTCAACTTCCACCTGACTGTGCTGCTGCTCTAGTTTCAACTGTTCTGCCTTATTATTATTCGACCATGTTGGTCATTTATGAACATTTGAACATCTTGGCCATGTTCTGTTATAATCTCCACCCGGCACAGCCAGAAGAGGACTGGCCACCCCACATAGCCTGGTTCCTCTCTAGGTTTCTTCCTAGGTATTGGCCTTTCTAGGGAGTTTTTCCTAGCCACCGTGCTTCTACACCTGCATTGCTTGCTGTTTGGGGTTTTAGGCTGGGTTTCTGTACAGCACTTTGAGATATCAGCTGATGTACGAAGGGCTATATAAATAAATTTGATTTGATTTGTTGGATCTTGTTTTTGTTGATGTGTATAACTGAGGGAGAGAGAGTTGACCTTTTCATGGTTGTTGCTCAAATCAAATCAAATCAAATTTATTTATATAGCCCTTCGTACATCAGCTGATATCTCAAAGTGCTGTACAGAAACCCAGCCTAAAACCCCAAACAGCAAGCAATGCAGGTGTAGAAGCACGATGTGTATAACTGAGGGATAACTGAGGGAGAGTCAAGTTCATAGCGAATGATGACAGGCCCTACTGCCTGTAAACACACAGTCCAGTTCAAAGTGAATGATGACGCACGCCCGACTAGCATCACCACCCTGGATGGTTCCGACCTTGAATATGTGGACATCTATAAGTACCTAGGTGTCTGGCTAGACTGCAAACTCTCCTTCCAGACTCATATCAAACATCTCCAATCGAAAATCAAATCAAGAGTCGGCTTTCTATTCCGCAACAAAGCCTCCTTCACTCACGCCGCCAAGCTTACCCTAGTAAAACTGACTATCCTACCGATCCTCGACTTCGGCGATGTCATCTACAAAATTGCTTCCAACACTCTACTCAGCAAACTGGATGCAGTTTATCACAGTGCCATCCGTTTTGTCACTAAAGCACCTTATACCACCCACCACTGCGACCTGTATGCTCTAGTCGGCTGGCCCTCGCTACATATTCGTCGCCAGACCCACTGGCTCCAGGTCATCAACAAGTCCATGCTAGGTAAAGCTCCGCCTTATCTCAGTTCACTGGTCACGATGGCAACACCCACCCGTAGCACGCGCTCCAGCAGGTGTATCTCACTGATCATCCCTAAAGCCAACACCTCATTTGTCCGCCTTTCGTTCCAGTTCTCTGCTGCCTGTGACTGGAACGAATTGCAAAAATCGCTGAAGTTGGAGACTTTTATCTCCCTCACCAACTTCAAACATCTGCTATCTGAGCAGCTAACCGATCGCTGCAGCTGTACATAGTCTATCGGTAACTAGCCCACCCATTTTTACCTACCTCATCCCCATACTGTTTTTATTTATTTACTTTTCTGCTCTTTTGCACACCAATATCTCTACCTGTACATGACCATCTGATCATTTATCACTCCAGTGTTAATCTGCAAAATTGTAATTATTCGCCTCCCTCCTCATGCCTTTTGCACACAATGTATATAGACTCTCTTTTTTTCTACTGTGTTATTGACTTGTTAATTGTTTACTCCATGTGTAACTCTGTGTTGTCTGTTCACACTGCTATGCTTTATCTTGGCCAGGTCGCAGTTGCAAATGAGAACTTGTTCTCAACTAGCCTACCTGGTTAAATAAAGGTGAAATAAAAAAAATGACAGGCCCTACTGTCTGTAAACACACAGTCCAGTTCATAGTGAATGATGGCAGACAGTCCAGTTCATAGTGAATGATGGCAGGCCCTTCTGCCTGTAAACACACAGTCCAGTTCATAGTGAATGATGGCAGGCCCTACTGCCTGTAAACACAGTCCAGTTCATAGTGAATGATGACAGGCCCTACTGCCTGTAAACACAGTCCAGTTCATAGTGAATGATGACAGGTCCTACTGCCTGTAAACACACAGTCCAGGTCAAAGTGAAGTCCCCCTCCAAGGCCGGATCCTTCCTATGCGGCGACGGCCAGTCCAGGCACGGTGTTCAGCCCGGCGCCATGGTCGGATCCGGGGTCTGGGCGGGGGCTACGACCCGCTCAGACTAAGACCTCGGCAAAATTCGGTCAAAATGAATGGCAGATTTCTTTAGTCATCTGGATAGTTTGAGGAAGTTTACAGTATACTTACCGGCTACGGTGTCTCAAAATGGACAAACTGTACTATTGCGGTTTTATGTATGTGAGCACACTCGTTCGGATTGGCTATCCGTGTTCGGCTAGCCTCCAGCTAGCCTCCAGCTAGGCTCCAGCTAGCCTCCAGCCTGATGCCTTTAGGGGGCAGGATTAGGGCGCAGGGCTGAGTGTGATGTCAGACTGTCAGGAAACAGACAAAGAGAGCAAGTAGCAAACAGACAGATCCAGCAACAGACATATACAGCAACGGACAGATCCAGCAACAGACAGATCCAGCAACAGACATATACAGCAACAGACAGATCCAGCAACAGACATATACAGCAACAGACAGATCCAGCAACAGACAGATACAGATCCAGCAACAGACAGATGCAGCAACAGACAGCGACAGACAGCAACAGACGGATACAGCAACAGACGGGTACAGCAACAGACGGATACAGAAACAGACAGATACAGGAACAGACAGGTACAGGTACAGGTACAGCAACAGACAGATCCAGCAACAGACAGGTACAGATCCAGCAACAGACATATACGGCAACAGACAGATCCAGCAACAGGCAGATACAGATCCAGATCCAGCAACAGACAGGTACAGATCCAGCAACAGACAGGTACAGATCCAGCAACAGACAGATCCAGCAACAGACAGGTACAGATCCCGCAACAGACAGATCCAGCAACAGACAGATCCAGATCCAGTAACAGACAGATACAGCAACAGACAGGTACAGATACAGCAACAGACAGATCCAGATCCAGTAACAGACAGATACAGCAACAGACAGGTGCATCAACAGACAGATACAGATCCAGCAACAGACAGATCCAGCAACAGACAGATACAGATCCAGCAACAGACAGATACAGCAACAGACAGATACAGCAACAGACAGGTGCATCAACAGACAGATACAGATCCAGCAACAGACAGATACAGATCCAGCAACAGACAGATACAGATCCAGCAACAGACAGATCCAGCAACAGACAGATCTAGCAACAGACAGATCTAGCAACAGACAGATACAGCAACAGACAGATACAGCAACAGACAGATACAGCAACAGACGGGTACAGCAACAGACAGATCTAGCAACAGACAGATCCAGCAACAGACAGATCCAGCAACAGACGGGTACAGCAACAGACAGATCTAGCAACAGACAGATCTAGCAACCGACAGATCCAGCAACAGACAGATCTAGCAACAGACGGGTACAGCAACAGACAGATCCAGCAACAGACAGATCCAGCAACAGACGGGTACAGCAACAGACAGGTACAGCAACAGACAGATCCAGCAACAGACAGGTACAGCAACAGACAGGTACAGCAACAGACAGATCTAGCAACAGACAGATACAGCAACAGACGGGTACAGCAACAGACAGATCTAGCAACAGACGGGTACAGCAACAGACAGATCTAGCAACAGACAGATCCAGCAACAGACAGATCTAGCAACAGACGGGTACAGCAACAGACAGATCCAGCAACAGACAGATCCAGCAACAGACAGATCTAGCAACAGACAGATCCAGCAACAGACAGATCTAGCAACAGACAGATCTAGCAACAGACAGATCCAGCAACAGACAGATCCAGCAACAGACAGATACAGCAACAGACAGATCTAGCAACAGACAGATACAGCAACAGACAGATCTAGCAACAGACAGATCTAGCAACAGACAGATCTAGCAACAGACAGATCCAGCAACAGACAGATCTAGCAACAGACAGATCTAGCAACAGACAGATCTAGCAACAGACAGATCCAGCAACAGACAGATCTAGCAACAGACAGATCCAGCAACAGACAGATCTAGCAACAGACAGATCTAGCAACAGACGGATCTAGCAACAGACGGATCTAGCAACAGACAGATCCAGCAACAGACAGATCTAGCAACAGACAGATCTAGCAACAGACAGATCTAGCAACAGACAGATCTAGCAACAGACGGGTACAGCAACAGACGGGTACAGCAACAGACAGATCTGTCCAAAACACAGACTAGGTAAACATCTGAAGGACAAGGTAAGGGGATCCATCCGTGTCTGGAATGTGCTCCATAGCACCCTGCAGTATTATGGGATAGCATGGCTAGCTCTGAAGCAACTGTCACCAGGCTACTGGTTGTGAGAACAAGGGTTCTAGCGCTCCGTAGGGCTCATTTAAATTAAATTAAGCTCTCCCACTGCCAAGTCACTTGTGGATAACTAATGCAATTACAGAGAGCCCGCTTTGGCCAGGAATTCTTTCAGCACTGAGCAAATCTTCCCTTGATTTCCATCCTCTCCCTCTCTTTCTCTCTCGCTTTTACTCTCTCTCTCGCTCTCTCTCTCTCTCTCTCTCTCTCGCTCTCTCTCTCTCTCTCTCTCTCTCTCTCTCTCTCTCTCTCTCTCTCTCTCTCTCTCTCTCTCTCTCTCTCTCTCTCTCTCTCTCTCTCTCTCTCTCTCTCTCTCTCTCTCTCTCTCTCTCTTCCTCTCTCTCTCTTCCACTCTCTCTCTCTCTCTCTCTCTCTCTCTTCCACTCTCTCTCTCTTCCACTCTCTCCATTCCTGGGGCCTCATTTATCAAAATGTCTTACTAAATTCTGGTGTACATGGACATTCTAGGATTTGTGTGCACCACAAATGATTGTTATTTATCAAACTGTCGTCCTCATTTGGAAATGCTGGGAACACATTTCTGTAGAGGTATGGCCAGAATGTTTTACTCAGCGACCTTTTCAAACTAAAAATGCATACAGCCAAACACTGGCCGCGCATTCTGATGTATTGTTCATTCAAACAGCCCAGATTATGCAAAAGACTAAAACTGTTGTTCAATATTTTGTTTGTCAATAGATGATAGAAACACAATCTCCTTTCTTGGTATAGGCTCTGAGATGAACTCGGCTGTGATGTCACCCTCCTGTCCTGTCTTGGTTTAGGCTCTGAGATGAACTAGGCTGTGATGTCACCCTCCTGTCCTGTCTTGGTATAGGCTCTGAGATGAACTCGGCTGTGATGTCACCCTCCTGTCCTGTCTTGGTATAGGCTCTGAGATGAAAAGGTCCGTTAAAAGCGCAGAGAGCATCATGAAGAACAAGGAACACACCAGGCAGGTCCGAGATACTGTTGTGAAGAAGTTTAAAGCCGGATTTGGATACAAAAAAGATTTCCCAAGCTTTAAACATCCCAAGGAGCACTGTGCAAGCGATAATATTGAAATGGAAGGAGTATCAGACCACTGCAAATCTACCAAGACCTGGCCGTCCCTCTAAACTTTCAGCTCATACAAGGAGAAGACTGACCAGAGATGCAGCCAAGAGGCCCATGATCACTCTGGATGAACTGCAGAGATCTACAGCTGAGGTGGGAGACTCTGTCCATAGGACAACAATCAGTCGTATTTTGCACAAATCTGGCCTTTATGGAAGAGTGGCAAGAAGAAAGCCATTTCTTAAAGATATCCATAAAAAGTGTCATTTTAAGTTTGCCACAAGCCACCTGGGAGACACACCAAATATGTGGAAGAAGGTGCTCTGGTCAGATGAAACCAAAATGGAAGTTTTTGGCAACAATGCAAAACGTTATGTTTGGTGTAAAAGCAACACAGCTCATCACCCTGAACACACCATCCCCACTGTCAAACATGGTGGTGGCAGCATCATGGTTTGGGCCTGCTTTTCTTCAGCAGGGACAGGGAAGATGGTTAAAATTGATGGGAAGATGGATGGAGCCAAATACAGGACCATTCTGGAAGAAAACCTGATGGAGTATGCAAAAGAACTGAGACTGGGACGGAGATTTGTCTTCCAACAAGACAATGATCCAAAACATAAAGCAAAATCTACAATGGAATGGTTCAAAAATAAACATATCCAGGTGTTAGAATGGCCAAGTCAAAGTCCTGACCTGAATCCAATTGAGAATCTGTGGAAAGAACTGAAAACTGCTGTTCACAAATGCTCTCCATCCAACCTCACTGAGCTCGAGCTGTTTTGCAAGGAGGAATGGGAAAAAATGTCAGTCTCTCGATGTGCAAAACTGATAGAGACATACCCCAAGCGACTTACAGCTGTAATCGCAGCAAAAGGTGGCGCTACAAAGTATTAACTTAAGGGGGCTGAATAATTTTGCACGCCCAATTTTTCCGTTTTTGATTTGTTAAAAAAGTTTGAAATATCCAATAAATGTCGTTCCACTTCATGATTGTGTCCCACTTGTTGTTGATTCTTCACAGAAAAATACAGTTTTATAGCTTTATGTTTGAAGCCTGAAATGTGGCAAAATGTCGCAAAGTTCAAGGGGGCCGAATACTTTCGCAAGGCACTGTAGCGCTCCCATCTCACAGCAATTCTGCAGCCTACCCATACTACCTAGGGGGTTACTTGCCTATTTACTGTCCAGCATGCTTGTCTGTGGAATGAGCCATGGATAAATGGTAGCCTAATGTCTGTGGAATGAGCCATGGATAAATGGTAGCCTAATGTCTGTGGAATGAGCCATGGATAAATGGTAGCCTAATGTCTGTGGAATGAGCCATGGATAAATGGTAGCCTAATGTCTGTGGAATGAGCCATGGATAAATGGTAGCCTAATGTGTGTTGTCTAGTGGGATTAAACCTGTCATGTCAGTAAATGTGATTATGATTTAGGCCCATATTATAGATGTCAAAGAAACATATTAGTCTACATGTTGCTATGTGATCTCCTTACCGACGTCTGTTTATATCATTAGTCTACATGTTGCTATGTGATCTCCTTACCAACGTCTGTTTATATCATTAGTCTACATGTTGCTATGTGATCTCCTTACCAACGTCTGTTTATATCATTAGTCTACATGTTGCTATGTGATCTCCTTACCAACGTCTGTTTATATCATTAGTCTACATGTTGCTATGTGATCTCCTTACCAACGTCTGTTTATATCATTAGTCTACATGTTGCTATGTGATCTCCTTACCAACGTCTGTTTATATCATTAGTCTACATGTTGCTATGTGATCTCCTTACCAACGTCTGTTTTTATCATTAGTCTACATGTTGCTATGTGATCTCCTTACCAACGTCTGTTTTTATCATTAGTCTACATGTTGCTATGTGATCTCCTTACCAACGTCTGTTTATATCATTAGTCTACATGTTGCTATGTGATCTCCTTACCAACGTCTGTTTTTATCATTAGTCTACATGTTGCTATGTGATCTCCTTACCAACGTCTGTTTATATCATTAGTCTACATGTTGCTATGTGATCTCCTTACCAACGTCTGTTTTTATCATTAGTCTACATGTTGCTATGTGATCTCCTTACCAACGTCTGTTTTTATCATTAGTCTACATGTTGCTATGTGATCTCCTTACCAACGTCTGTTTATATCATTAGTCTACATGTTGCTATGTGATCTCCTTACCAACGTCTGTTTATATCATTAGTCTACATGTTGCTATGTGATCTCCTTACCAACGTCTGTTTATATCATTAGTCTACATGTTGCTATGTGATCTCCTTACCAACGTCTGTTTATATCATTAGTCTACATGTTGCTATGTGATCTCCTTACCAACGTCTGTTTTTATCATTAGTCTACATGTTGCTATGTGATCTCCTTACCAACGTCTGTTTATATCATTAGTCTACATGTTGCTATGTGATCTCCTTACCAACGTCTGTTTTTATCATTAGTCTACATGTTGCTATGTGATTTCCTTACCAACGTCTGTTTATATCATTAGTCTACATGTTGCTATGTGATCTCCTTACCAACGTCTGTTTTTATCATTAGTCTACATGTTGCTATGTGATCTCCTTACCAACGTCTGTTTATATCATTAGTCTACATGTTGCTATGTGATCTCCTTACCAACGTCTGTTTATATCATTAGTCTACATGTTGCTATGTGATCTCCTTACCAACGTCTGTTTATATCATTAGTCTACATGTTGCTATGTGATCTCCTTACCAACGTCTGTTTTTATCATTAGTCTACATGTTGCTATGTGATCTCCTTACCAACGTCTGTTTTTATCATTAGTCTACATGTTGCTATGTGATCTCCTTACCAACGTCTGTTTATATCATTAGTCTACATGTTGCTATGTGATCTCCTTACCAACGTCTGTTTATATCATTAGTCTACATGTTGCTATGTGATCTCCTTACCAACGTCTGTTTATATCATTAGTCTACATGTTGCTATGTGATCTCCTTACCAACGTCTGTTTTTATCATTAGTCTACATGTTGCTATGTGATCTCCTTACCAACGTCTGTTTATATCATTAGTCTACATGTTGCTATGTGATCTCCTTACCAACGTCTGTTTTTATCATTAGTCTACATGTTGCTATGTGATCTCCTTACCAACGTCTGTTTATATCATTAGTCTACATGTTGCTATGTGATCTCCTTACCAACGTCTGTTTATATCATTAGTCTACATGTTGCTATGTGATCTCCTTACCAACGTCTGTTTATATCATTAGTCTACATGTTGCTATGTGATCTCCTTACCAACATCTGTTTTTATCATTAGTCTACATGTTGCTATGTGATCTCCTTACCAACGTCTGTTTATATCATTAGTCTACATGTTGCTATGTGATCTCCTTACCAACGTCTGTTTATATCATTAGTCTACATGTTGCTATGTGATCTCCTTACCAACGTCTGTTTATATCATTAGTCTACATGTTGCTATGTGATCTCCTTACCAACGTCTGTTTATATCATTAGTCTACATGTTGCTATGTGATCTCCTTACCAACGTCTGTTTATATCATTAGTCTACATGTTGCTATGTGATCTCCTTACCAACGTCTGTTTATATCATTAGTCTACATGTTGCTATGTGATCTCCTTACCAACGTCTGTTTATATCATTAGTCTACATGTTGCTATGTGATCTCCTTACCAACGTCTGTTTATATCATTAGTCTACATGTTGCTATGTGATCTCCTTACCAACGTCTGTTTTTATCATTAGTCTACATGTTGCTATGTGATCTCCTTACCAACGTCTGTTTATATCATTAGTCTACATGTTGCTATGTGATCTCCTTACCAACGTCTGTTTATATCATTAGTCTACATGTTGCTATGTGATCTCCTTACCAACGTCTGTTTATATCATTAGTCTACATGTTGCTATGTGATCTCCTTACCAACGTCTGTTTATATCATTAGTCTACATGTTGCTATGTGATCTCCTTACCAACGTCTGTTTTTATCATTAGTCTACATGTTGCTATGTGATCTCCTTACCAACGTCTGTTTTTATCATTAGTCTACATGTTGCTATGTGATCTCCTTACCAACGTCTGTTTATATCATTAGTCTACATGTTGCTATGTGATCTCCTTACCAACGTCTGTTTATATCATTAGTCTACATGTTGCTATGTGATCTCCTTACCAACGTCTGTTTTTATCATTAGTCTACATGTTGCTATGTGATCTCCTTACCAACGTCTGTTTATATCATTAGTCTACATGTTGCTATGTGATCTCCTTACCAACGTCTGTTTATATCATTAGTCTACATGTTGCTATGTGATCTCCTTACCAACGTCTGTTTTTATCATTAGTCTACATGTTGCTATGTGATCTCCTTACCAACGTCTGTTTTTATCATTAGTCTACATGTTGCTATGTGATCTCCTTACCAACGTCTGTTTTTATCATTAGTCTACATGTTGCTATGTGATCTCCTTACCAACGTCTGTTTATATCATTAGTCTACATGTTGCTATGTGATCTCCTTACCAACGTCTGTTTTTATCATTAGTCTACATGTTGCTATGTGATCTCCTTACCAACGTCTGTTTATATCATTAGTCTACATGTTGCTATGTGATCTCCTTACCAACGTCTGTTTATATCATTAGTCTACATGTTGCTATGTGATCTCCTTACCAACGTCTGTTTTTATCATTAGTCTACATGTTGCTATGTGATCTCCTTACCAACGTCTGTTTATATCATTAGTCTACATGTTGCTATGTGATCTCCTTACCAACGTCTGTTTATATCATTAGTCTACATGTTGCTATGTGATCTCCTTACCAACGTCTGTTTATATCATTAGTCTACATGTTGCTATGTGATCTCCTTACCAACGTCTGTTTATATCATTAGTCTACATGTTGCTATGTGATCTCCTTACCAACGTCTGTTTTTATCATTAGTCTACATGTTGCTATGTGATCTCCTTACCAACGTCTGTTTATATCATTAGTCTACATGTTGCTATGTGATCTCCTTACCAACGTCTGTTTTTATCATTAGTCTACATGTTGCTATGTGATCTCCTTACCAACGTCTGTTTATATCATTAGTCTACATGTTGCTATGTGATCTCCTTACCAACGTCTGTTTATATCATTAGTCTACATGTTGCTATGTGATCTCCTTACCAACGTCTGTTTTTATCATTAGTCTACATGTTGCTATGTGATCTCCTTACCAACGTCTGTTTATATCATTAGTCTACATGTTGCTATGTGATCTCCTTACCAACGTCTGTTTATATCATTAGTCTACATGTTGCTATGTGATCTCCTTACCAACGTCTGTTTATATCATTAGTCTACATGTTGCTATGTGATCTCCTTACCAACGTCTGTTTTTATCATTAGTCTACATGTTGCTATGTGATCTCCTTACCAACGTCTGTTTATATCATTAGTCTACATGTTGCTATGTGATCTCCTTACCAACGTCTGTTTATATCATTAGTCTACATGTTGCTATGTGATCTCCTTACCAACGTCTGTTTTTATCATTAGTCTACATGTTGCTATGTGATCTCCTTACCAACGTCTGTTTATATCATTAGTCTACATGTTGCTATGTGATCTCCTTACCAACGTCTGTTTATATCATTAGTCTACATGTTGCTATGTGATCTCCTTACCAACGTCTGTTTTTATCATTAGTCTACATGTTGCTATGTGATCTCCTTACCAACGTCTGTTTTTATCATTAGTCTACATGTTGCTATGTGATCTCCTTACCAACGTCTGTTTATATCATTAGTCTACATGTTGCTATGTGATCTCCTTACCAACGTCTGTTTATATCATTAGTCTACATGTTGCTATGTGATCTCCTTACCAACGTCTGTTTATATCATTAGTCTACATGTTGCTATGTGATCTCCTTACCAACGTCTGTTTATGTCATTAGTCTACATGTTGCTATGTGATCTCCTTACCAACGTCTGTTTATATCATTAGTCTACATGTTGCTATGTGATCTCCTTACCAACGTCTGTTTTTATCATTAGTCTACATGTTGCTATGTGATCTCCTTACCAACGTCTGTTTATATCATTAGTCTACATGTTGCTATGTGATCTCCTTACCAACGTCTGTTTATATCATTAGTCTACATGTTGCTATGTGATCTCCTTACCAACGTCTGTTTTTATCATTAGTCTACATGTTGCTATGTGATCTCCTTACCAACGTCTGTTTATATCATTAGTCTACATGTTGCTATGTGATCTCCTTACCAACGTCTGTTTATATCATTAGTCTACATGTTGCTATGTGATCTCCTTACCAACGTCTGTTTTTATCATTAGTCTACATGTTGCTATGTGATCTCCTTACCAACGTCTGTTTATATCATTAGTCTACATGTTGCTATGTGATCTCCTTACCAACGTCTGTTTTTATCATTAGTCTACATGTTGCTATGTGATCTCCTTACCAGCGTCTGTTTATATCATTAGTCTACATGTTGCTATGTGATCTCCTTACCAACGTCTGTTTATATCATTAGTCTACATGTTGCTATGTGATCTCCTTACCAACGTCTGTTTTTATCATTAGTCTACATGTTGCTATGTGATCTCCTTACCAACGTCTGTTTATATCATTAGTCTACATGTTGCTATGTGATCTCCTTACCAACGTCTGTTTTTATCATTAGTCTACATGTTGCTATGTGATCTCCTTACCAACGTCTGTTTATATCATTAGTCTACATGTTGCTATGTGATCTCCTTACCAACGTCTGTTTATATCATTAGTCTACATGTTGCTATGTGATCTCCTTACCAACGTCTGTTTTTATCATTAGTCTACATGTTGCTATGTGATCTCCTTACCAACGTCTGTTTATATCATTAGTCTACATGTTGCTATGTGATCTCCTTACCAACGTCTGTTTTTATCATTAGTCTACATGTTGCTATGTGATCTCCTTACCAACGTCTGTTTATATCATTAGTCTACATGTTGCTATGTGATCTCCTTACCAACGTCTGTTTTATCATTAGTCTACATGTTGCTATGTGATCTCCTTACCAACGTCTGTTTATATCATTAGTCTACATGTTGCTATGTGATCTCCTTACCAACGTCTGTTTTTATCATTAGTCTACATGTTGCTATGTGATCTCCTTACCAGCGTCTGTTTATATCATTAGTCTACATGTTGCTATGTGATCTCCTTACCAACGTCTGTTTATATCATTAGTCTACATGTTGCTATGTGATCTCCTTACCAACGTCTGTTTTTATCATTAGTCTACATGTTGCTATGTGATCTCCTTACCAATGTCTGTTTTTATCATTGGTCTACATGTTGCTATGTGATCTCCTTACCAACGTCTGTTTATATCATTAGTCTACATGTTGCTATGTGATCTCCTTACCAACGTCTGTTTTTATCATTAGTCTACATGTTGCTATGTGATCTCCTTACCAACGTCTGTTTATATCATTAGTCTACATGTTGCTATGTGATCTCCTTACCAACGTCTGTTTATATCATTAGTCTACATGTTGCTATGTGATCTCCTTACCAACGTCTGTTTATATCATTAGTCTACATGTTGCTATGTGATCTCCTTACCAACGTCTGTTTTTATCATTAGTCTACATGTTGCTATGTGATCTCCTTACCAACGTCTGTTTATATCATTAGTCTACATGTTGCTATGTGATCTCCTTACCAACGTCTGTTTATATCATTAGTCTACATGTTGCTATGTGATCTCCTTACCAACGTCTGTTTATATCATTAGTCTACATGTTGCTATGTGATCTCCTTACCAACGTCTGTTTATATCATTAGTCTACATGTTGCTATGTGATCTCCTTACCAACGTCTGTTTTTATCATTAGTCTACATGTTGCTATGTGATCTCCTTACCAACGTCTGTTTATATCATTAGTCTACATGTTGCTATGTGATCTCCTTACCAACGTCTGTTTATATCATTAGTCTACATGTTGCTATGTGATCTCCTTACCAACGTCTGTTTTTATCATTAGTCTACATGTTGCTATGTGATCTCCTTACCAACGTCTGTTTATATCATTAGTCTACATGTTGCTATGTGATCTCCTTACCAACGTCTGTTTATATCATTAGTCTACATGTTGCTATGTGATCTCCTTACCAACGTCTGTTTATATCATTAGTCTACATGTTGCTATGTGATCTCCTTACCAACGTCTGTTTATATCATTAGTCTACATGTTGCTATGTGATCTCCTTACCAACGTCTGTTTATATCATTAGTCTACATGTTGCTATGTGATCTCCTTACCAACGTCTGTTTATATCATTAGTCTACATGTTGCTATGTGATCTCCTTACCAACGTCTGTTTATATCATTAGTCTACATGTTGCTATGTGATCTCCTTACCAACGTCTGTTTTTATCATTAGTCTACATGTTGCTATGTGATCTCCTTACCAACGTCTGTTTTTATCATTAGTCTATGTTTTGATTTTATTATCAGTTTACCATTATTATAATTCCTGTCCGTCAAACACCTCAATTTACCCTCAAATAACAATATTTGATTTTAATACAATTCTTCAACCACTAGAAGTTGTGAGTACACATGGTCTGAGAGTTGCGTGGAGAGATGCACACTTTCCTGACAAGTTCAAATTGGATAAATAAAAAGTGGTCGTTTCTAGCTCCTAGCCAACATTGCAGTATATTGGTCGTTTCTAGCTCCTAGCCAACATTGCAGTATATTGGTCGTTTCTAGCTCCTAGCCAACATTGCAGTATATTGGTCGTTTCTAGCTCCTAGCCAACATTGCAGTATATTGGTCGTTTCTAGCTCCTAGCCAACATTGCAGTATATTGGTCGTTTCTAGCTCCTAGCTCCTAGCCAACATTGCAGTATATTGGTCGTTTCTAGCTCCTAGCTCCTAGCTCCTAGCCAACATTGCATTATATTTTAGTTTCTTTCTGTGTTATTTCTTACATTATTTGCTCAGAACATTACTTGCATTATTACCTACAGCCGGGAAATAACTTTGGGATATTAGATCGGCATTATTACCTACAGCCGGGAAATAACTTTGGGATATTAGATCGGCATTATTACCTACAGCCGGGAAATAACTTTGGGATATTAGATCGGCATTATTACCTACAGCCGGGAAATAACTTTGGGATATTAGATCGGCATAATTACCTACAGCCGGGAAATAACTTTGGGATATTAGATCGGCATTATTACCTACAGCCGGGAAATAACTTTGGGATATTAGATCGGCATTATTACCTACAGCCGGGAAATAACTTTGGGATATTAGATCGGCATTATTACCTACAGCCGGGAAATAACTTTGGGATATTAGATCGGCATTATTACCTACAGCCGGGAAATAACTTTGGGATATTAGATCGGCATTATTACCTACAGCCGGGAAATAACTTTGGGATATTAGATCGGCATTATTACCTACAGCCGGGAAATAACTTTGGGATATTAGATCGGCATTATTACCTACAGCCGGGAAATAACTTTGGGATATTAGATCGGCAGTCACTCACCAGCATTTCGACCAGAAATTCAAATTCCCTGAATTGACTCCTTTGTTTCAACTTCTCTGGGGCAATTCCATTCATCCCAAGACGGCGTCGCCAGAGAACAGGAATAAGAAGTGGGCTTTTAGTCAGACTCAGGAGGCGTGCATACCATCCACAGCTTCCGAGTACATTACGCGCTAACGTTCAGTCCCTAGGCAATGAGGTAGACGAGCTCAGGGCAAGGAGCTCCTTTCAGAGGGACTGTAAACATACTCAGAATCATGGCTCTCTCCGAATATATACTGTCCCCGTCCATTCAGCCAGCAGGGTTCTCCATCCTTCGGGCGGACAGGAAGAATGAACTCTCTGGGAAAAAAAGAAATGTGGAGGTGTATGTTTCATGATTAACTACTCATGTTAACAATACAGTGATTGTGGTCCCCGTCCATTCAGCCAGCAGGGTTCTCCATCCTTCTCAAGTCCTTTTGTTCTG
Organism: Oncorhynchus kisutch; assembly: GCF_002021735.2. Taxonomy (NCBI): domain Eukaryota; kingdom Metazoa; phylum Chordata; class Actinopteri; order Salmoniformes; family Salmonidae; genus Oncorhynchus; species Oncorhynchus kisutch. Next base: position 2,153,016 of record NC_034186.2, read on the forward strand.
GAACTATCTGGAATATTTCCCCATCAAATGCCCGACGGCATTACCTCCCGAGAGAATTATCTTTGGTCATCATCCCAACCGTGGTTATTCGACCAAAACCGACACGGCGGCTCTCTAGGAACGACACTGTACTTTGTGCAAACTGGAAACCGTATATCCTGAGGCCGCATTTATTATATCCGACCCGTGATTTGGCCCGATACAACCGGCCCGTGATTGGGAGTCCCATAGGGTGGCGCACAACCGGCCCGTGATTGGGCCTGATACAACCGGCCCGTGATTGGGAGTCCAATAGGGCGGCACACAACCGGCCCAGCGTCGTCCGGGTTTGGCCGGTGTAGGTCATCATTGTAAATAAGAATTTGTTCTTAACTGACTTGCCTAGTTAAATAAAGGTTAAATAAATAAAAAATTTAAACATGTAAATAGCTTTAATAAAGGACATCTGAGGAAAACGCTATCGAAGTTTTATAAACACATCATTTGTGCTACTCACTCATCGAGCTGAAACATTTCTACTGCCCAGGACGTCTACAAAGCTTCTGCAAATCAGATCACACCTCCATTTTGCTCCTCCCCTCCTATAGGCAGACGGTTTAACAGAACGTACCCGTGGTAAGGACTGTTCAACGTTGGTCTGTTCCAAACGGAATCTATGCTTCGTGATTGTTTTTATTGTTTTGCCCTCTGTAAGTCAATGGAACAGGCAAAACGACAGGGACAAAGTCGAGTTACAATTCAACGGCAGACACGAGACGTATGTGGCTCCAAATAATCTATTATAAAAGGAATGCCAGCGGAAAACACAGTCACAAGGACTGTGTCTCGTTCTCTGTGGTCAAAGTGAGTCATACATTTAGGCATGTTAACCCTCGCTAAGCTGCCAGCCCAGACAGCATCCCAAGCCACATCCTCTGAGCATGTGCAGAGCAGCTGGCTGGAGTGTTTACCAACATATTCAATCTCTCCCTATCCCAGTCTGAGGTCACCACTTGCTTCAAGATGGCCACCATTGTTCCGGTTCCCAATAAAGTGAAGGTAACTGAACCAATGACCGTAGCACTCCTGTCGTCATGAAGTGCTTTGAGAGGCTAGTTAAGGAGCATGTCACCTCCACCTTACCCGACACCCTAGACCCACTACAATTTACATACCGCCCCAACAGATGCACGGATGATGCAACCGCTATCGCACTGCCCACTGCACACTGCCCACTGCACATGATGCAACCGCTATCGCACTGCACACTGCACACTGCCCACTGCACATGATGCAACCGCTATCGCACTGCACACTGCACACTGCCCACTGCACATGATGCAACCGCTATCGCACTGCACACTGCCCACACTGCACACTGCACACTGCCCACACTGCCCACTGCACACTGCCCACTGCACATGATGCAACCGCTATCGCACTGCACACTGAACACTGCACCCTGCCCACTGCACACTGCCCACTGCACCCTGCCCACTGCACCCTGCCCACTGCACACTGCCCACTGCACACTGCACACTGCACACTGCCCACTGCCCACTGCACACTGCCCTATTTGATTTATTTGGATCCCCATTTAGCCGACGCCAATGGAGACAGCTAGTCTTATTGGGGTCCGACATATAATGAAAAATACATACATATCCCATCTGGACAAGAGGAATACCTACAGCGTGTAAGAATGATCTCCGTTTAGCCGACGCCAATGGGGACAGCTAGTCTTATTGGGGTCCGACATAGCTGTTCATCGACTACAGCTCAAACACGTTGAGTTTACAGGGATACGGAGGTTCAGTTGATGCTTGCTGTTCCCTGTCTCCCTATCTCTCTACTGCTTATTTACATACAAGCCCCCTCTTCTTCTGGGAGAGGATCACATCTCTTCACAGGCAGAGCAGACAGACAGGCAGAGAGACAGACAGGCAGGCGATAGGCAGTGGAGATTAGCAGAGGACAGGGGAGAGGGGCAGTCTGTGTCCTTGGGACATATAATCTCTTTGGGTTCCGTCACTAAGCAGAGAGAGGTCTGAATGGAACAGACAGGTGACCAGGACAGTTGACATGTTATGGACTGTAGCAGTGTAGCCTTACTAACCTTTTAGATCAGATGTAGAATGAAAATACACAGAGGCAAGAAAAAGGTGCGTGAACCCTTTGGAATTATCTGGATTTCTGCCAAAATTGGTCCTAAAATTACATCTGATCTTCATGTAAGTCACAACAACAGACAAACACAGTCTGCTCAAACTAATAACGCACAAATTAATGTATTTTTCTTGTCTGTATTGAATACAGCATTTAAATATTCACAGTGTAGGTTGGGGAAAAGTATGTGAACCCCCTAAAGGCTAATGACTTCTCCAAAAGCTAATTGGAGTCAGAAGTCAGATAACCTGGAGTCCAATCAATGAGACGAGATTGGAGAAGTTGGTTAGAGCTGACTTGCCCTATAAAAAAAACACTCACAAAATTGGAGTTTGTTATTCACAAGAAGCATTGCCTGATGTGAAACATGCCTCGAACAAAAGAGATCTCAGAAGACCTACGTTTAAGAATTGTTGACTTGCATGAAGCTGGAAAGGGTTACAAAAGTATCTCTAAAAGCCTTGATGTTCATCAGTCCAAGGTAAGACACATTGTCTATAAATGGAGAAAGTTCAGCACTGTTGCTACTCTCCCTAGGA